>NC_090271.1:99845000-100150277 GCF_040414725.1 Anabrus simplex | reverse complement strand
ACCAGTACCCAGAAAGGACAGCCAATCAGGACCAAACAAGAGAGGAAATGAATTGAAGGAAAGAACTGGGATGAAGTGAGTGCCACTTTGAATATTGTTTGTAATGTACAGTCAGGGCCTTTAAATTCTGCTTTTGCATTTTGAATTCACACCTTACTATGTAATCGTCATTCAGCAGTGCATTAGAATTAATCTCTCAGCATCAGTAAAGGCTTGCCCCAGAGGCTCTTAACTTGGGAGCATTGATTGGTGACCATTGGGGGCTTAAGCTGAGTCCTGGTATTGGTTCCACCTACTTTTGCTAGGCTCCTCTCTTTCATCTATCCTACACGACCTTACTTGATCAGTTCTTGTTCTTTTCTGACCTTGGCGGTATTAGATCATTACAAGTTATAAATTTCATTTTGGTACATGGTGGATATATAGTATGTATAATCACAGCTTAGTAAATACAAACTCGACCTGTCCACCACAATAATACCATATTATCTCCGAATCCAAGATACATTTCTTCCCTCAGAATTTAATGTGAAAAATCAAGGGTAGTCTTATATTTGTTACTACGCTGCTTCCCTTCACACCCCACTCCAGCGCGTGAACAAAACTCATTGACTTCACCGTCCACATCTTTATTAAACCTATACATCGCTAGCCGCGGCAACCGGTTGTACGGTGCCTCCATGTAACGTCACTGGTTCTGGAAAAATAGTGAAGCCTCTACAAAGTGTTTATTAAATCTGCAGAATGACCTCACAACATTACTCTCTTGAGCTAATCTCAAGGTCGACCATAATGTGCTTCTGAGCCCCAACTGCGCAGGAAATGTCATTCAAATTGGAATAGCAAAGATGCGACCCTTCGAATTCCTAGAAAGGCCATGACTACTCTGTGGCAGACTTAGAAAGCATCTACTGAACCTGACGTTTAGTAAAAGGAACATATTTATAAACAGCAGGAATATTTTCGTTATAGATCATCATGTGGAAACAAATGGAACATTTGTTGCCAGCAAATTTTCAGCGGGTTCTCGTCAATATTATGATGCCAGTTTTAAGTTAATGGTTATTAAACATGCGGAAATGAAGAATAATTGTGCAGCTGCAATAAAGTACGGCATTACCAAAGCCAGTGTTCGGCATTAGCTTGAAGACAAAGATAGCTTAAAAATGTGTACTGTACAAAAAAATGCATTCAGTGGCCCACAACAAGGATGCTATTGGAATTTTTATTACTGCCCTTGTCATGGACAAGACATTTTAATGTAAGTGTAGTTGATTATGTAGTGTTTTATGGATCCTTATTCTCTGTGTCAATTTTGATCTATAACAAGTAAACACAGCTGAGGATGTCCTAAAACAAGACGAAACATGTCCCATATTAATGTATAACTTAATATAGACTGAATAATCAAAAGATCATTATTGTGATGGAAAGGAGGATATTTTTATTTACTAATCTGTGATTATAGGTATGAAGGTCGATCAAATATAAACAGGATTTTTGTTCCTAAACATCAACAGTTGGTAGGACTGGCCCCGTGCTTCTGCTATGCTTAGGCAGGACTGTTAGGAGTGGGGAGAACGTGCTGTTAGGTATTTCCCACCATTTTGTCAGTAACACTCATGATGTCAGAGCAACATGTGCACCCCTCCACTGCGCAACGCATAATTATAATATTTCTTGCTCATGAAGGAGTTACAGCAGCAGAAATTTGCCAGATCGACTGCAGAGTTCAGTGATTAAAAATTGTCAAGGACACGGGTGTTTGCCTGGCATAAAAAGTTCAAGGAAGGATGAGAACGTGTGAAAAATCAGCAACATGATCACCGTCCTTGGACCAGCATTACGGACAAAAACATTTGTGCGGTTTAAGACATTATTGACGACGATCGATGGGCATGAGCGACGCACAATCAATGCTGCTTACTACTGCAAGTTGTTGAACAAGGCGAGACGACCAATCGGTTTGACAGGTCGTCCACGTCCACGACAATGCACGGCCACATACTGCGGCTCTGTCTCCAAGCTACAGGAAATGCACTGGACTACACTTGATCATCCTCCTTACAGGCCGGACTTATCGCCCTGCAATTTCCATTTGTTTAGACCACTTAAAGAAGCTCTAGGAGGGCAACGATTTGAAGATGACAAGTGTGGAAGACTTCGTGCGCAACGGGCTGGTGACACAACCCTGTTCTTTTTATGATGAGGGCATCAAAAAGCTGCCCATATGCTGGGACAAATGCATTTCCAAAGCAGGAAACTATGTGGAAAAATAAATTGTAATTTCCTTGTGTTTTTCAGTAAATTAATTTAAATAAAATCCTGTTTATATTTGATCTCCCCTCGTATTAGAGCATTTGAGGGCTAGGAAGTCTTTCGTTTTCATGCCCTTCATGGCCGTTGTCTTTCTCTGGCTGATACGTTCTGTTTATAGTTAGCTGCTGTTCTCTCTCTAGGACACACTCAGATACCTTTCTTCAGAGGGCAGCACACCTAGGGTAGTATCACAAGGCCGCTCCTAGGTAGCAGAACCGTGCTTGGGTCAGTGACTTGGAAAAAAGAAAGTTCTTTGGCCATAACTATGAACATAGCAACAGAGGTTATGTATAACAACATGGGAATTCTGAAAAATAAATAAAAACTCTAGAGCTCAGGCAACAGCACTGTAATAAATCAGTGTATTCTTTTAAGTTTATAAATGTTTAATAATGCTAAAGGGCCTATCCCTACATCTTCATTTTTTTCCTCTGATTAGTGTTAATAGAGGATGGTTGCCCAGTTGTACTTCTTCTTAAAACAATAATTATCACCACCACTACTCTATTAAGGTAGGTCTGCTATAGCTTAAATTTCTCTGATGGATGCAGGGACAGAAGAATGTCTATTAATTACTTTTGTCATGGCAGTTGCTGTTCAGTCAAATTACTTCAGTGTTAGTTATGTTCTAAATAACTTCATGCATTTTACCTGTCTCGTATTCAGACCTCCATAATGCAGAGGAAGTTTTCTAACTCATTGTGTATTGAGAACAAAATCATCCTTTGTATTATTTTACTAAATATCGTGTGCCTGGAAACAACAACAGCAATAATAATGTTACCGAGCTCGATAGCTGCAGTCGCTTAAGTGCATCCAGTATCCAGTATTCGGAATGTAGTAGGTTCGAACCCCACTGTCGGCAGCCCTGAATATGGTTTTCCATGGTTTCCCATTTTCACACCAGGCAAATGCTAGGGCTGTACCTTAATTAAGGCCATGGCCGCTTCCTTCCCACTCCTAGCTCTTCCCTGTCCCATCGTCGCCATAAGACCTATCTGTGTCGGTGCGACGTAAAAGCAACTAGCAAAAGTAATAATGTTAACTAAAATGTTATGGATTTCGGAGACTCCGAAGTGCCAACATTTTGTCCTGCAGGAGTTCTTTTATGCACCAGTAAGTCTAATGACACGAGGCCAATGTATTTGTGCACCTTCAGATACCAGCAGACTGAGCTGGGATTCAAGATGCCAAGATGGGCACAGAAGGCCAACGCTCTACTGCCTGAGCTACTCAGCCCGGCTGTCTGGAAATAACATTACAATAGAGAAACTTTCCATACGAGGATAAACTAACGAGTGCCAAAAACCCATATCAGTGAATTTTCACTGAAAGACCCTAGCAAGAAAATAGTATGTACTTAATAAATACTTCAGTTTACACAAACTAAAGGAAATAAATTCAACACATGATTTAGGATGGGTGCATGGCACATATTTCATCATTCATAAAATTGTTTGCATTAGTTCTTCCTATCTTTACACATTAAGACTTTTAAGAAACATCGCACTTCTCTCAAATCGCAAGACAGAATTGATGCAGAATTATAGACTTGCTCTACTTCTTGTAAACAGGATTTGCGTGCCAAATGTGTTCCTGTCAAAGTCATTAAGATAACCAAAGGACCAGAGATTGTGCTATAATGAGGCGTAGGAGGAGTGAAGTAGTTAGCCATTGCTTTCATCACAGAGCCAGAATGTGCTAATGTAGTGCAACTAACCCTATGAGAAACAGTGTACTAGTCATGCTGTGAATGTCATCACTCAGCACTACACATACCTGAGCAGATTCTATAGTCACACATATAAATGAGATGAGACTGCATTTGCTATATCCTGCGCCATCAGACGGATGCAATACTTCTGCATTAATCAGGAAATAGCCTCAGGTAGAATGCCAAATAAAATGGATATAAGAAATTTAAACATCGCATTTGTTTAATTAAACGTATTACTTGAAATTGTGCACAGAATTCTATACACTGAGTATGCAACGTAAGTCACAGGTGAAAATGGCGGGTTTTAAGTAGTTGACCTGTCATTGTGTTCATCCTATTATGTGTGTCTTTTCGTGTTCCTATCATTATGACTGGAATAATTTAGTGTCTTGGTTCATCATCATCATCATCGTTGACAAACTCCAGTTTTATTACATTTCTCTTGCTGATTTAATTGGATTAATTATTATTTTCCACCCCTCTGCCCTTTCCTTTTTCATACTGCACCTAACTGGAACTAAACCTTTTTATAAGGGTATTAAGGGCCACAAGAGAAACACCATCTACTGTAGATTGGCAAGTCAATTACAACAAGAACGTTATTACTTATTTTTGAACTCCGTAACATTTCTACTGTTTTTTTTTTTTTTTTTAAATTTATGTTATGCTCACATTGGAGCACTGACAATCTATATATAGTCAAGTCTTATGAATATTGGTTACAAATTTGGTTGATTTTTCTTTTGTTCCCAGAAATGTTTCATTCTCTCTGACCTGGCTGGCCGTTCTTTGTCAGTTATGTTGTACTATTTGCGTGTATAGGTCTTCAGTTTAAGACTCACGTTGTTATTTCCCAGGATCCTCTTCTCTTCTGTTTTCAATTTGTTGAATTGTCAAGCCTAATTCATTTAAATCTTCTTGGACTTCTTTGAACCAGTGATTTTTAGTTTTACTTTTCCAAAGTAGTTGAATAAATGTTTGAGTATCCTAGTCTCTGGTGGTTGTGATATGTAACAGAAAAAAAAGCAACTTTTCTTTTCCTCATTGTATCTGTTATAGACTCAGTCTCCTGGTATACAATTTCATTGGGTAGTAATTGCCATTGTCCATCTACTTGGAGTTTTTTGTTCAGAATTGTTCTAATGGTTCGTCTGTTTTCTGTAATTTATCTGTAGTTGATTTCGTATTCAAATTGAATAAGGTTTCACTAGCATAGGTTGCTTCAGGCTTAATAACGGAGTTGTAGTGTTTAAATTTTGCATTTATTGAGAGAGATTTCTTCTTGTAGGTTGCCCAAGTAATGTCTTGTGCTTGTTTTAATTTGGTAATTCTATTTTCAACTGATATTTTCTCTTTTAAGTTCCAAGTTATAATCTCTCCAAGATATTTAAATTTATTAACAACCTTAATTTGTTTGTTATTAGTCAGTGTGATAGGCGTTGTTTCCACTTTGAAGGATGGCATCATTTCCGTCTTTTCAAAGGAGATTTGAAATCCAATTTTTGCTGCTATTTGTTCTAATTCTTCAATTTGGAATTCAGCCTCTTCCACACTACTTGCAAGTAGCACAAGGTTATCTGCAAGTGCTAGACAATTAAGTTTGATATTTTTGCCAATCTTGATGTTTGGCTGACATTTCTTAGACCATTCTCGCATGACTTTCTCCAATGCACAGTTAAACAGTATTGGTGAGAGATCATCCCCCTGTCGCAGTCCAGTCCGGATTTCAAATGATTCAGACAACTCTCCTCGGAATTTAACTTTTGCTATAGAGTTTTTGAGTGTAACACCAACGAGATTAATGAGTTTCTGGTGTAACCCAAATTCTTTAAGGATTTTAAGTAATGACTGACGATGAATACTGTCATATGCTTTCTTGAAGTCAACAAAAGTGATAACTAGTTTTTTGTTTCTCATTCTTTGATGGTTCATAATCCACTTAAGACTAATGATTTGGTCAGGGCAACTTCTTCCAGGTCGAAATCCCCCCTGATACTCTTCAAGTTCTTGGTCGAGCTGTTCTTGAATTCTCGTGAGGATAATTCTAGACAGGATCTTATATGTGATATCAAGTAGAGAGATTCCTCGGTAATTATTTGGATCCAGTCTATCCCCCTTTTTTTTATATTGGATGAATTATACCTGTATTCCATTCTGCAGGCAGTTTTTCAGAGTTCCGTATGTCTATGATGTGTTTGTGTAGGTTTTGAAGTGTTTGGTAATTTGCATTCTTCCACAGCTCTGCAACCACTTGATTTTCTCCTGCAGCTTTATAATTCTTGAGCCAATTAATCGCTTGAAATACCTCATGGAAATCTGGTGGAATAACCTTGTCTAAGCGTGTTTTATTTTTTGGATCAGGTGAAAATTCTAGGTATTCTTTTGGGTCTTCAGCATTTAGTAATTCTTTGAAGTGATCAGCTAGAATTTTGGCATTCTCCTGATAATTGTGTGCTAGTTGTCCTTGTTTATTTCTCATCATGAGTGTAGGTGGAATATATCCTGATTGATATTGTTTAAATGTCCTGTAATAGTTTCGTGTCTTATGTTGTTTGAATGATTCATCTGTGTTAGCTAGTTTTTTTTTTTTAAATTATTTTTTATGGTCTCTTTTAATTCTTCTAAGTTCTTTGGCCATTTGTCTTCTAGCAATAGTTAGTTCATGTCGAGATTGTGCCGTTTTCTTTTGTTGGTCATTTAGTCATGCTTTGTGTCTTTTCTGTGTTGCCATATCATATTTCTCATTCCACCAGGCGTGTTTCTTTCTCTTTTTCATAGGAACAATTTCTTCGGCAATATTTTTTAGATGATATAGATGTTGATTCCCATAGGGAATCTGAAATATTTGTCCTGAATGAGCAAATTTATAATACCAATATAAATGGTCCGTTATTGGACATTATAAATTTTCCAGCTAGCTCATTCTTGGTTGCCAGCGTTTCGCCCTCATGTGCTAGGGTGGGCTCATCAGTTGGTACCTAGCACACTTACCAATACGCTGGCTGATGGCCAAGCAGGCATCAATTTTTAGTGATGAGACAAAGTCTCGTAGTGCATTGGCACTGCCGGTGGCTCCAGTTAGCCTACGCAGTGGCCTCCACGGTATGCACTAGCCAGCGTATTGGTAAGTGTGCTAGGTACCAACTGATGAGCCCACCCTAGCACATGAGGGCGAAACGCTGGCAACCAAGAATGAGCTAGCTGGAAAATTTATAATGTCCAATAACGGACCATTTATATTGGTATTATAATATTTTTTAGTTTATCAATAATCGTTACCAGTTTGTCGCTTAGGGGTGTTTTGGATCTCTCCTTATACACAGCATTATTTATTAAGTAGCTGGGGTCATATTTCCTCCTTCTGGTGAATTTAGATGGTTTATGATGTTTTCTTGGGGTTAACTTGATTTTAATCTTTGAAATATCCACTTCTTTGCATCATGGGAAATGTTCATGTTACTGCAGGGCATATGAAGTGGGTGCAGCCCGACCAGCTCCTGGCAGTATTGGGAAACTACGCATCAGCAGTGAGATGAGAACCAAGTTGGAGATGGTGACTGCCAATCACAGTCTCAGGTAACTATTGTTCCCAGCAGCAGTTTTTATGTTCTAATGATGTGTGTAAATTTGATAGAATTACCTTTGAAATACTCTGATCATTAGAGCCCGGATGTTGATGCAGTAATACGTTAGAATGCAAACTAATTTGTCGAGTAGGAGGTGTGGTCTAGCCTGTTCCTCCGTAACGTAATGAGAGTAACATAACTTTCAGGGAGTTCTAGGAGGCTGAGCTCCTAATCTTTATGCAAACCACATAACAGGATTGTTAACCGGGTTTGAATAAACTTGTTACACTCACGAGTAAGTTTGCATTCTAACATATTAACGCATCAACATCCGGGCCCTACTGATCATCAAAGGATATCACTGAAAATAATATGGGAGAAACTGAATTCCTGGAGATTATCCATGATAAAGTTCTGTATTCATATTGTAATTCACTTTTTTTGAGCACTTTTCACACCTACATATCTACCTTTTGGAACATGCATATAAAGCTTCACTGCAGTATCCTCAGACACTAACAATAAGAATAGCAGTGTCTCATTTCACACAGCACAACCCTGAAAGCAAATTATTTCTGTTATTCTGGGCTGTGTTAACTCAATCTAAACAGTAATTTAGTGTTCATTGTTCGGCAGTCTAACTCAATAAACATTTGCATTGATATTTATATATTTATTTAACCCTCACAATTTACATGGCCATCCTTGATTTGGAAAAGGCATTTGACAGTTTACCACATGATCGTATGTGATTGGCAATGAGACAACACACTGTACCTGAAGTGTATGTCAACTGGATGGAAGTTCACTAGCTCAGTACACTGTGAATTTGGAATGTTGTATACCTTTCAGATAAGTGTCAGCGTCCATCAAGGATCAGCCTTGTCCCCATTCCTCTTCATACTCTGCACAAAGGCAATCATGAACAATATTCACGCAAGACATCCATGGACATTATTATATGCTGACATTGTTATGTTTAGCAAATGAAAAACCCAAGTGCCTTGGTCAACAGGTGCAAGAGTAAAACATGCACCTCGAAACATTTGGTATGGAATTAAATTTGAAGAAGATAGAGTACTTGGAATTCAGTAATCAAATGGTTGACACAATTCCTGTAAACTTAATGAAGTCACCCAATTCAAATATCTGGGTTTGTGCATTGATGTGTCCCAAAGAAACCAATTTCCTGACTAGACAACAGGTCTTGATTTATTAACAAAAATGACAAGCCTGTCTGCACTTGTGAATACAGAATTAGTCTCCGATGACTCTCTGAAAATTACTGCACATACATAACACTTGAGACAAGAAAGAAAGACACTCAATAACTGCTTGGTATTTACAATATATATACTGTACATAAAAAAATGGGAATACTATCGAAAGATTATAAATCCATCTTGCAACTATCTTTACCGAGTGATTAGAGTTTAAGGTTGGTCCTACTAAGTTCACACAAGTAAAGTCAAGTCCTGATGGGCATGAAAGAGTCTCTTGAATGTCCCTAAACCCCACATTGCCCGTATTGGTCGTTGCCTACTCGGACCTCAGGGTTCGCCAGCTGGTGGCGGTCTCGTTTCTAATAATGTTATTGGCTTTACGTCTCACCAAATACTTTTACAGTTTTTGGAGACACCAAGGTCTTATTTCCCTCAGTGAGAGGCTGTCCTTACATACAGATGCAGTGGTAATGTAGCCGCTGACTCACAAGCTGCGCTATCACCAACTGGATTAGACAGGTGTGTTCTGGAAGCAATCCGCATAGTGCATGGCATTCAAACAGGCACACACAAGATGCATTACATCTTCTTGTACTACTATTGCTGATGTCAATACATGAGTTAGCGCCACATGGATTAAATGGCTCTAGGTTACTGGATTACTATGTGATAAGATAATTCTATTGCATCTAAAATCTAAAGATTACTGCACAGTGATTTAGAAACAAATGCTGGCCTATATCAGAACATGAATAGGCACTTCATGTAGTGGAAATGAAGATGTGTGATGGTTGATTGGCTTGGCTAGACAAGTGATGAGTGGAAGAAATTCAAGGTTGCCCAATTACACAGAAAATGCTTGAATATCACAACAAGCACCTCGCAAAACTCGAATCTTGGGATGGTATAGATTGTCTGAAGTGGAAAAAATGATGCAAGAATGTGGACCTCCCATAAGTGGGAAAATGCAAAGAAGATGATATTTTATTAATCATCCTAGTATGATCAACCAAGACCTACGAAGAAGGAAGGAATTTAAAAAAAAAAAGTAAGGGATGAGTAGGTAAGTTGAAAAAAATCTCCTACTATTTTTGTTCATTCTTCTGATATTCCTATATTGAAAAAAGAAGACAGAGTACTTGAAATGCAATGACCAAACTGATGGCACAGTTGCTGTATGCTGGGTTAAACTTTGATGAAGTCACCCATGGCTATTGTGACCACATCTCCGGTGTCTCATATCAGTCAAATCCTCAGTTGCTCTTATGAGTGAACCTTGTTGCACCTCTCCGTTTGTTACTGAAATCCTTAGACTGGCAGGGAATTGAACTCGGGGCATTCAGGTAAGATGCAGGTATTCTACCCTTACAGTATGAGGCTGGCCTTTCATACCCACATAGACGATCTCTCTCCTCATGAATTCCTGTTATTTACAGATCACTTGTTTGATCATGAGGGAATGAGCATCGACACTCATTGAAGGGAGATCTCTTATTTGACATATTTCAATCCTGATTTGTAGGATAAGAAAGAGAAAGCTGGATAAACACAAAAAGAAGAAAGAGACAAATGATAAAATGTTTATACAGGTGATGAGAACCTGGGGAAACGGTACAGGAGGAGGAACTCAACAGGTTAATTTAAATCAGTGGTTCCCAAGGTTTACCAGCTGCAACCCCTTCATAATCTCTACAAATTCCATGCCTCTCCCCCCATCCCCATACTGGTATTACGAATACTTTTTTTGCTTTCAGAAATAACTATGAGAATAATGAAATGAGAGGATGTCAGGATTCAAAAGTGTAGAGTACTGTAAAAATAGGATGTGTGGCTGAAGCAGGACATCAACAAAGTGTCCATATCAAGCTGCTGCTTTAAATCCAATTATTAATTATTTTCTCTCTCTCTCTCTCTCTCTCTCTCTCTCTCTCTCTCGGCGCTACAGCCCATGAACGGTCCTGGCATCTCCATTAGCAATTGCCCACTTCTTTCAGTTCAGAGCTCTCCTTTTTCAGCCCCGGGTCCATAATGCCTCCAGATCTCTCAGGATGTTTTCCACCATCTTGTCCTTGGTCTCTCCCATCTTCGTTGGCTGGCAGGATGTTCATCGAGGATCTTTTTTGTCGCTCAATCCTGACTCATTCTTACGACGTGCCTGAGGTACCAAAGTCTCCTCATTTTGGCCTCTGTGACAATCTCAGGTTCACCGTACAGGGTGTAGACTTCGTTGGTCCTGATGCACCAGTCTCCTCCATCGTGAACTGTGCCGAAGAATTTCTTCAAGATCTTTCTCTCCCATACCTGTAGGAAGTTCTTGCTGCACTTGTTTAGGATACATGTTACACACTCGTACAGCACCGAAGCGGTACAGGGTGAGTTTTAACCTTCTGGAAAGCATTACAGTCCTCAGTAACTTCTAGAAGGTGAAGTAACACCTGTTCCCAGCTGCTACTCTTGCCTTTATCTTCACACTGACCTGATTGTCCCCAATCATGAGGGCTCCCGGGTACTTAAACTATGCTACTCTCTTGTTGGTGTCACCTGCACATTCCAGGCCTCTCACACCATAGAGTCATGCTTTGTCTCAAGTGTTCACCATGTTCAAGTTTTTTAATTATTAATCATTTCCACTCACATTAATTTACCTAAAAATTATAACTGCAATTTGCTTTTAAGAAATTATTGAACCTGTGCTTCAGTGCACAGACACTCAAGAGACAGAACTGAAAGAAATATGTTGTGAGCTCGGACAGAAGGTGGATACTGAAACAAACTCTACAATTGTGCCCCTTGGGAAAAGATCAATTGGACATCCAATAAAGAGATGACAGATGATAACGGACCACGTGGTCTGATACGTGAGGATGATGAATTCAAATCATGTAAAGGAACAACACCTTTTCGCTCTATTATTTTATCAGGTCATGGATTTTATTTTTTCCTGACTAAGTTTACTGAGCCCCCTTGTATATCTCTCCCCCACTCCTCCCATGGGAGTATGCCTCCTGGTTTGGAAACCACTGTTTTAAATAAAGAAAAGGAAATAAGCAAGAGACAAATTGAATAGAGTGAATAAGGATCATTTAACCCTCAAACTGATAGGTGACGACGGATTGACAGGCGTGCGCCTATCTCGTGCACCGCTGTCGATATATCGTCAGGTCTAGTTAACCAGAAAATACTGCTTGTGAATTTATCTATTAGATGACAGAATCCATCGGGCATGTTTTCTCCTTGGAATGTGGAAATGTTGGTAATAAATGCATCCAATTTAAGAAATATATTTGGAACAAATGAAGGTCTTAATTCGTACTAGCTTTGAACCACATGTTGTTCTTAACCCTCTTAGTGCCAGGCCCGGTTGCTCACAGTATGCCAAGAGTGCCAGACAGATTTAGAGAATTTTGCAGGTTCTCACTCTCTGGACTATATAGTTCACAAATATTATAACTATGACTTGAAATTTTTATTAAATGTTACCAAGAAGACATTCTTACTGCTGAACTAAATTACAGCACTAAAATGCTCTTGGTTATTTTGAAAAAAAATATTTTCCAAACAATTTCAAAACACCAAAAATTAAAAATCGGAAACAAAACAGAAAAAAAAAAAAATTCAACTCAACGGTAAATATTGATGACTTCTTTGAAATGTCCTATTTTAGATGAATAAACATGTAAAGTTTTACATTTTTATCTTCAATAGTTTAAGAGTTATGTACAATGGTATCGTGATATACAATTGGCATGTTCAACAATGGGATCGAACCTGGCACGTGGGTTGCAGTCACAGTGACCAGATGGTGATACATTATCATTGTTCACAAGATGAAAGAATCCCAAGATCAATTGGAATCTGTTTCATGAGAACATATTTCCAAACCACGGAATATAACGGAAGTTTTTGACCCAATAAGAAAATATGCTCGGCCTTGTAGTTATACCCATTTCCAACAAAACAGCAATGAAAGCCTTCATTTCAGTCAATGTAACCGGGCGCCACTGCTGTGCTCTGGCATATGGTGACAAGACATGATTTATCATATCTGCTTGTCTCTGTAGTTATGAGATTCAATAATTGAGCCGTGGAAAAAAAAAAACAAAAAAATAAACAATACGCTATAGGTTTGCATCTGACGAAGGGGTGTGTCTCGGGCTAGGAGTATCATAATAATCAGGTTAGAGTTGGTATTTTGCATCCTGACCTAATTGAATTTCACGAAAAACAGGAAATTGTTGCTGTTGGATATTGTTACAGCCGTCATCATCATCAGTACTCTCACTCAGACGGTCATTACCACTTTCAATGTTTACATTCGGACAATGAGCATGTGGTTGAGTGTTTACAGAAAACTCGCCGTTATCATTCCCATTAACAGTTTCACTTTACCCTTCCTCACTTGTTGGAGTGAATTCCTCATCAGAGTCTTCATCATCCTCTTCTTCACCAAAAAGTATTAAGATATACAGCCAGTTCGTCATCGTTGACAAAATAACTTCTCCCGTTAGTCGCCGTTTTACTCACGCGGCATGGAGATCATACGTCGTAGATGAACACGGACTTTAGAAATTCAATGCATGATAGCGAATGAATTTACGCACTATCTAGCAGCGTAGTTAAAATCTAATGACAATTATCTATGGACTCGACACATAAGATGTTGCAATCTGACGGCCCAAGTTGTACTACCTCGTATAGAATTGAGCACTATCCAAACAACGATATATCGTGGTTGGCACTTTACGCGTATATACGAAACAACGATATATCGTTGTCTGGCTCTCTACGGGTTAATATGACTTGGCTGTCCTTGTTTACTGTTTGGTTATTCACTTACGATGGCTACCTTTTTGGAGTTAAATAACAAAGATGGAATTAAATGTATCTGTAAATTCAAGTGACTAGTCTGATCTAGATGATAGTTGTTTTGGTTGGAGTGATGGACGTAGTGAACTAGGCCCAGAGTAGAACGGCACTACTGTAACCTACAATGCATGCATGTTAGCCATGCTGTCATGATACTTTTTAGTGGATACAGTAGAACCTCGATTATACGTTCCCAGAAACTACGTTTTCTCATATTATTAGTTCAAATTATGTGGTCCTGCGAGCATCCTAATTAAATCATGTTGTAAAAATCCCGCATTTCCTGTTCCTCGAAGAAACAATTTCCCGGATCAACAGTCCAGAAATTTCAGTCCCATCAACTCTAAATCCTCTGTCACACGTTTTCCAAGAAACTGTATCTCACGAAAGGACGGCTACGGCATACTTACGGATCTTGGTGTTAACGTCCCATTAACGTGGTAATTTGAGGAAGTACTGTACTGAAAAAGTGATCGACGGTGAACTTGCATAAGGGACCATCTTAGCATCGCTTTCGGGTGGTCTTGTTTAGAGAATCCTCGGAAATCATAACGCAGAGTGTGTCCACAACAACAAGGAGACAGAGCGCATTTCAACACATATAAACTTTCAAGATTTTTACACTATTTTCTTAAGAAACACTTTAAATACATCAATGAAGCACACGTAAGAAATTCCATTGATTTCTTCGAAAAATTAACACAATTTAATCTACAACCTAACGATATAATGGTCTCATATGACATCACCAATATGTACTCAAGCATCCCTATAAATGATACTATAAATATTATTAAAACAAACCTTTCGAAATACAGTAATTTAAGAAAAATTTGAAATAAATGATTTCGTTAATTTATTGAGCTTTGTTTTGAACACTAACTATTTCACCTTCAACAACAAAATCTACCATCAAAAAGGACTGGCAATGGGAGATCCCGTTTCATGCATTTTAGCTAACATTTTAATGGACAATCTAGAGGCTAATAAGATACTACACAAAATCAATGGCCTCCACCTATGGATAAGATTCATAGACGACACGTTTGCCATCATTGATAAACAACAAAACAACAGCGAAAACATTTTAAAGTTCCTTAATGGACTCAATTACCTTTACAAAGGAAGATGAAACCAACAACTCTTTAAATTTTCTAGATGAAACCATAAATAGAGCCAGTAATAAATTCAAATTTCAAATCTATAGAAAACCCACTTTTGCCCCTCTGACAATAAGAAAAGAATCTTTGCACTCACATTCTTACAAATTAGCAACTATCTACAGCTTAATCCATATAGCGTTCAAAATTCCTCTTTCCAACAACAGCCGGAAAAAATAATTACAATATATTAAAGAACTGGCTAAGCTTAGTGGCTACAAACAAAACACAGTTAATAAAATTATAAACAAAATCAAATTAAAAACTGCTACTAATTTAACCCCTGAAAGACCTTAAAAAAACTTTTTGCTGCTTTTACCGTCACAAATCCGGCTCTATATCAGATCACCAACCCAATCAAGAAACAGGACGTCAATATTGCTTTCAAAACCCGTAATACAAACAGAAATATATTCCTTAATTCCCATAAAGTAAATTCAACACACAAACGATACTCAAATTCAGGGATTTATACACTCAGATGTACCCATTGTGAGTTTTCTTATGTTGGGCAAACTGGACGCAGCTTCCAAACAAGATACTTAGAGCATTACAACGCATCTAAGCATAACAAACACTCCGCTATGAGTATTCATATGAAAGAAACGGGGCATAGCTTCAACACTATAGACCAGCTTCAGATCTTAAAGATTAAAGATTAGTTTAATGACTGAATTCAAAAACATCTACATCCTTTTGACCAACACTTCAATAAGAATCAAAATCTAAGTGACATCATAGAAACAAAGAGCCCGGTCACGGAACAAATTCCTAACTTATTGTCATCTCTTAACATAAACAGTAATAATTTTTTAAATATCTTCAACTATAAATCCAGCATTATTACCCATATATCAACAGAAGCCAATGTCCCTTCGCCTGGCCACACCCCTTCCCCCACTCGCATCAATAGTGACCTTAACGCCCCGTCCACCCCACCTCTCCCAACACACTCCCCGCCATCAGTGACACACCCCTACAATACAAGAAGCAGAGGTAAAGCGACTGTCAAACCACCTCACACAAGCAGCACAGCCGGACTTCTCTCCTAAAGTCTAAAGGGTAAGTTTCAAGAACATCAATTCCACTAATGAACTATTCCAAACCGGGTGATTTGGCCGTGCGATTAGGTGCGCACAGCTGTGTGCTTGCATCCGGGAGATAGTGGGTTCGAACCCCACTGTTGGCAGCCCTGAAGATGGTTTTCCGTGGTTTCCCATCTTCACATGAGGCAAATGCTGGGACTGTACCTTAATTAAGGCCACGGCCGCTTCCTTCCCACTCCTAACCTTTTCCTGTCCCATTGTCACGTGTCGGTGTGACGTGAAACAAATAGCAAAAAAAAAAAAAATTATTATATATTTCTATTTTCTTTAAGATGTCAGCTCGGATTAGGTGAAAGTAAAATAATTTAACTTGCTTTGCAGATCATCTAACAAGCCTGAAAAGCCAACATTGCTGCCGCCTAAAAATTCTGATGTTCAACAGAGGCCAGTCAAGAAGCTAGAAGATAATCGTCGGCTTATGTTAGAACAACAGCTGAGTGAGTATCATTAGAGTTCTTAAAAATATTAGCTAATAAAAATTAGTTGATTCCAAGATTTTTCCGTTTGTACTTACATGATTTATATTCGCATCATAATTTTGTAACATCTGGAAATATAAGAGTTAATTTTGTGCATAAGTACAGCAGTAATGCATTTGGAGCCTTCCTGATGCAGTGTCAGTTTTGACCATATTTATCCAACAGATTCTAGTCTTCCAATGAGAAGTTTTCCTTCTACATCCCTTTCTGAATCCACTCAAGCTATTCTCATAGGTTCCATCCTCATCATGTGTCTGAGCCATCACAGTCTGAATGTGCTAACTCTGTTCAGTGGAGATGTTTTAATTCCAGTTTTTGCCTCATATCCTCATTTCATATCCTCATATCCTCAATTCTGTCCTAAGTCAGTATAAACATCTCATTGCAGTAGGCCTTGGTCTTTGATATGTTCACACTGTGAATTTAAAAAAAAGGTTGATTTATTTTTTCCACTATACAAGGTCATTTATTTTCTGAATTAGTTTGGTAACTAATATCCAGACAGTTGTTCATTGAATACCTGCTTCTATTCATTTAGAAAGATTTCACAAGATCTATCTTTTGTTAACATTGTCAACTAGAACTTTAATATAGTGAGACATTTGAGGCACTTCCCATAAGCACTGCCCAGATGCTAAGCTTTATTTTCTTCTGGTTTTTTTCCTTAATAAAGGATGCGGAGCGTTTACACCCTTGCTGCTATCATAGAAACTAGTTTATACCTTGCAGAGCTATAGTGTTAAATTTATTGCCATGTGTCACGTGTGACATTCTCATTTCTTAAATTGCATAGATTTATTTTACAATCTTCTTAGGAGAGCATAATTTATATGTGCTGTGTTAGGGGTATGACAGTATGGAAGCTGCTGAGATATGGGTGGACTGAGTAATGACATTCAGGGCATGACTTGTGCGTCTGAGTGTTATGAAAGGTGTTACTCATGGGATCAGTCATACTGATGCAGTGAGAAAAGCCATGGCAAACTACCTCACTCCTCATCTTGCCAAGTATTCCTCATTTTAGTGCTGCCATTGGTTTTTGCTGTTCCCCAAACAATGTAATCCCTGATAGTGCTATTTGAGAATCCAACCAACCTCTGGGCTGATAAGCTAACAGACAGGCAGATCTATTGAAATATTTAAACATTTTAAGCATAAACCCTTATGCATATGTTGAAATATCTCAGATCTTTGCTTCCACATAGTTTTTAGACCTCCTTTTGAAAGTGGATATTTTCATGTCATACTCAAGTCTTCCTTCCTCCTGTCATAGTGACTATGTAATATGTTCTTCATCCTGTTCCTGTGTAACATCTCAGCATGACTGAGCTTAAAGTTGCATTGTACCTGTTTAATATGGGCTAGAACATATGTAAAAGTGAAAGTACTGTGGTCTACACACTTCAGTTCCTTTCACAAGACAAGGAGGAAGGGAAACTTGCACAGGTGTTGATGTAATTCATGAAAGAATGTCTTATTCTTCTGCTCTCATAAGACTGCAGACTTGTTCTACATGTGTGCCTGAGAGAGAAGATAACTGAATTTCATTTGGCGTGTATTTTTACCCCTAGGTGGACGTTGGGACTCTGTGGATTCAATAGATGTTGCAACAAGAGGAGTGAGCAAGGAGGAGCGTTCTGATGTTCAACAGACAAATATTGTTCGCAGCCAAGTAAGTGAAATACTGGAACAGTAGATTTTACTCATTTTTATTTATTTATTTGAACTTCTACAATGATAAGCTGCCTGAATCTGACAAAGCATACTATAACACTTGAATATTGAATACATTTGTAACCATGAAGAGTTTTCTGGAATTAATCCTTCTCGTATGCAGTACTATAGAGGTGATTTCGAACAATTTGGGCAGAGCCTTTAATGGCCAAGATGGCTAAATCACAGTACAGAATCTTGGGAATGCCCACACTTTTGATAAAACTCAACTAGAAATTTTGATATGGTTCCTCTTGCTCCGATGAAAAGTCCTACAACCTTTACACAGGAGATGTTTGAATCTTTGAAGTGGCTGATAATTGGTTCGTAGATGGCTCGCTTCTCCGCATCTACCTCTGCTGGCTAACGTGAGTCAACCTCACGTCTAACGGTGGGGTCCAGAATATATGCAAAGTTTTTTTTTTTTTTTTTTTTTTTTTTTTTTTTTTTTTTTTTTTTTTTTTGCCAATTGCGATTATGTTTATTCTCCGCTTGCTTCCACCCTCACGAGCACATGGTACCTGTTCATGTACTTTGTAACCTTTCTGGGAAAATGCTGCTGCAATATTCTAGATGTTATTCTGTATGCCTAACATTCCTAAGCAAGTCCCCTCTGTGGACAAGAACGAACAACATGAGCTAGGGTTTCAGGCTCACTGCAGTGTCTGCAGTGGACTCCATCCTGGCTACTTCCAGGGAGGGCCTGTACAGGAGCCACGTTGTATTGCATTTTCAGAGCGTCTTTCCACTCAGATCTGGAGAGTCCATTTAGGGCATCGATCCATTGGGCTGCCAGTGTATATTTCTGATAGAGGATGGCTCCCTTACAGTGAGTTCTTAATGCACACCATTTGCCTTTCTCATTTTTTTTTTTCCTCCTAACTTCCTTGTGCTAAGTTTTTCGAGTTGAGTGTTATCTGCATTTCTTAGGTCAAGTCTCTGAACGCATAGTATCCTCTCTTCTACCAGATTGTGCAATGATGTTACATACTCATTACCAGCCTTGCATAGTAAGAGAGAGATGTTAAGATTATAAGCTATACATTTAATTTTTGTTCTTATTGAAGTGCAGTTCTAAGAAATAAATTGACAATTGACAATTTTCAATACAATATATACAATACAATACAATACAATACAACTAATTAAATAGGATGAATTTGACATTCATCAAAATACTGAATCTATACCTGTAGTGACATCACACTGACACAAATATTACTTTTTTTTAAACGCATCAAACAGCACAACACAACTCTTGAGCACATCACCCAATTTTTGATGTATAAGTGTTGTCATTGTTTTATGTATACATACAAAGTCTAATACTTTGTCAGTTTTTATGTCTATCTATTGTAATTGCGTCAATACAGACCAATATGAAGATGATTGCATGTGTTCCTAATAATGCATTTTCAAGTCGTATGAAGAGATAATGGAACATGAAAATGTAAATAATAGGATGAACACAATGACAGGTCAGTGTGAGAAAAGCGAACAATAGAAAGACAACACAAAAGAGTAAGTATGGTATCCCCATCTTCACTTACTGCCATCTCCAAAGAGATTGTTTCTCTCCTCATCGATTACAGTTTTCATTCATTCCTTCTTAGCCCATAATGAGCTCATTTCTGCTTCCCAGTTTCATCCTATTGTGTGTTCCTTTTCATGTTATCTCTCTTTTACGACTTGTTTGACACTTATTTATTCCTTTCCATTTCTGATAATGCATTTTATTTTATTTTATTTCAGGTTGAGCGGATGGAGAAGACAACTCCTCGGTATGAAGACAAAATACCTACTAGTCCGAACAATGGCTGGGACAAACCTGTTATTACCAACAGTGGAGGGTGGGATAAACCAGCAGTTGGTAACGGTGGCTGGGACAAATCACCTGTGGGGAATAGTGGTTGGGATAAACCTGTAGTTGGTAACAGTGCTTGGGACAAGCCAGTGATTGGAAATAGTGCTTGGGATAAGAATAGTAGTGTTTGGGATAAACAAATACTGAATACCAGTTGGGACAAGCCTTCTCTGAACACAAGTGGCTGGGACAAGACATCACCAACGAATAATGGCTGGGACAAACCTACAACGAACAACAGCTGGCGACCTGCGCCTCCACCTCCTCCTGTCACTCCTCACTTCATAGATGCTGGGCCAGGTCCAGTCATGGCGACGTCCAGAGCCAGCAGCTTCTATTCACAAAGGTAAGATAGTACTGCAATATCATTACTAGCAAGATACCCGTGCTTCGCTATGGCTTTAAATGAAAGTTATTATTCAAAGTTTTACATTTTGGAGAGTAAACAGTCAGCTGAACCTGTAAAATATGTCCTCAGTTCATAGATCAAATGGTTTTGGGGGAATTATTTTATATTTTACTAGCTGATGTACCCGTGCTTCGCTACGGGTTTCTCAGAAAGACTGACTTGGTGGTTTTCCTAACTGAATTCAACATAGGTCATTACAGAAACGTCAGTAGGAATGTAGCGATTGAAAGCAATGTTATCATATAAAATACTCGATCAAATGGAAAACTGCACACTCTCTCAATTTCAACGAACGGTACTACGGTGCCGATCTAAGAGTCTGGAATAACCAGGTCACAGACTGCCGTGAACACTCCTCTGTCATGATTCCGTTAAATATGCACACTACTCATTTCAATCACTGGCTCAGAGTAGGGATTGTATAGCTCGAATACTATGATGAACCAGTGTGTTACGTACCAGATACATAAGAAAATGTATGAACCAGAGGAATGGCATGCTAAAGAAGAAAGTTATCTTACACCCCAGCTACTTCCCACCAATATACAGGCAGGCAGATTCAGTCGGTACGACCAGGCGAGTTGGTCGTGTGGTTAGGGGCGCGCAGCTGTGAGCTTGCATCCGGGAGATAGTGGATTCAAACCCCACTGCCGGCAACCCTGAAGATGGTATTCGGGAGATAGTGGGTTCGAGCCCCACTGTCGGCAGTCCTGACAGTGGTTTTCCGTGGTTTCCCATTTTCACACCAGGCAAATGCCGGGACTGTACCTTAATTAAAGCCACGGCCACTTCCTCCAACTTCCTAAACCTTTCCTATCCCATCGTCGCCATAAGACATATCTGTGTCGGTGCGACGTTAAGCAAAAAAAAAAAAAAAAAAGATGGTATTCCCTGGTTTCCCATTTTCACACCAGTCACACCAGGCTGTACCTTAAAACCAAGACCGCTTTCTTCACACCACTATTCATTATCTATCCCATCATCGCCATAAGATCTACCTGTGTCAGTGCGACGTCAAGCAAATTTAAAAAAACCTCGGTACACTGCAGTAATCCTATCTATCGGGGATGAGAGGAAACAGAAGACAAAAAGCACATCACAACAAACAATGGTCAATGTAATGTTATTGTTGATAAAGTTTATGAGATTTCTATATTGCAGGCCTTCACATTAGTTTTCTTTCGACTCTGTGATATTAGGGTGTCTTACAAAATTATTAATATCGTAGACTGTAGTTCCTTAATTTCTTACATACCGATTTTCACTAAATTCTGTTTACCCATTTTCTCGTGACTCGGCGCTGATATGGACTTAGTAACAAAAATCCAAATTCATGAATATCTCCGATTATATACGGTACGGTAACAATGTATAAGACATAAGTGATCGGAAATTTAATAACTTCTTACATAACTACTAATAACTTACGACATAACTAAAGTAATGTTAGTTATGTAGTATATATCGATACGACCACTAATAACAAAAATAACTTATTTGAGAATTACATTTCAGACCTTCCCCTAAACTACCATTTCACTCAGCGTGAATAAAATAATTTGTAGCGTAGATTGCAGTGGTTCATCACCCGACATTACATACCGACTTTCATTAAATTCTCTTCAGGCGTTTTCTATTGATGCGTATACAGACAGACAGACATTACGGAAAAATAAAAATGCATTTCCTTGTTACTGTGGACATGACAGACACAGAAATATCATTCTTTTCAAATTCTGAGCAATGTACAGACAAAACTCTTATTTTATATATATAGATTACATTTCAGTCCTTCCCCTAAACTACCATTTGACTCAGTGCGAATAACATTATTGATAGCCTAGATTATAGCGACATATTCCCCGACTTTGCATACCAATTTTCATGAAGATACGACCACTAATAAAATAAATATTTGACAATTAAATTTTAAGCCTTCACCTAAACTACCATTTTTCTCAGCGTGTATAGCCTATATTGTAGCGAATTATTTCCCATCTTTGTCTAGCGATTTTCATTAAGACACGACCACTAATAACATAAATATTTGAGAATTAAATTTCAGGCTTTCCCCTAAACTACCATTTCACTCAGCGTGATTAAAATAATTTATAGCCTAGATTGTAGTGGTTCATCACCCGACTTTACATTCCGATTTTCATTAAATTCTCTCGTGATGCGTGTACATACAGACAGACAGACAGATAGACAGACAGACAGACAGACAGAAATTACGGAAAAGTAAAAAATGCATTTTCTTGTTACTGTGGACATGACCGATACAGAAATACCATTCTTTTCAAATTCTGAGCAATGTACAGACAAAACTCTTATTTTATATATATAGATAATCTACCACTCAGTTGAATTCTGTACGGAAGAATTTGAATGTTTTAAACCATATCTGATTTAACATCTAGGGCATAAAAGCAACCAACCTGTGAAATTTTTATTTTATACGTCAAACAGTAATGGAGGAATGATACTTTTTTAAGGGGTGAATGTTTTGAAATATTTAAATCTAGGATATAGAAGACCACCCTTCATAAAAATAAAAAATAAAAGTTATGTTCATGCCTGAAACGGTTTTGGAAGGATGGATATTGTGTTTCTGAGAGTCAACTACCATCTAAAACCTCTTAGGGGAGAAGTGTTTTGAAGTATATCGTATTTAACACCTAGGACATAAAAGAAGACCCTTCTCGTAAAATTACAACTTTGTACGCCTAACCGTTCTGGAGGGATGAATATGTTTATGGAGCTAACCTCATTTGACACTTTAGCAATGGAACGTTAAAAACATTTTCCTATTTCACACCTAGGATTTAAAATATATACAGCTATTTGGAATTTTGTCTTCGTATGTTAAACAGTTTCGGAGGAAGGAGTTAATATATTTGTTTTGGGGTCTTAACCCCCGTTTAACTCTCTGAGGGTTTAAATTTGTTTCTAACCTTCTATTATTTAACAATTAGGATATCATTTGACATTTTAACTTAGTAATTCAAATGGTTTCATATAAACATGTATTTTTGTCATCATTCCTCAACCCTAGTCAAAACGCCTTAGGGGTGTATTGTTTTAAGTCCACTTCTTATTTGTATCCTCATAAAAAGAATTCAACTTCTTTTATGCCCCCTTAAGGTGATTCCTGATTCCCTCCCTCCTCCCCCTCCCCCCAGAAAAATGCATGTTTCTTTATTATTATAGGAGATTAAAGGATTGTTGAACTCTGCAGAGAATGCAAACTAATCTCAAAGTCCACCTACTTCAAAAGGAGGCCCAACAAACTTAAAACTTGGGAACATCCTGATTGGAGAAAAGGGGAATGGCAGCTGGATCACGTATTTATGACAAAACCTTCCGCAGAGAAATCTACAATATTAAAGTATTAAGAGGAGTAGATATAGGTTCAGATCATTACATAGTCAAAATCAAAATTAAGTTCACACCACTAAAAAAGAAACCAAAACGCAATAAACGAAAGAGGAACTTTGATCCACACCAGTTAATTAGGAATGATAAATATATAGAAGTCACACAGAACATAAAACTGACAGATAACTTAAAAGAACTGGTTCCAATTCTCAGGCAACAAGCTGAAAATTTAGCCCCATTGAACACACGAAAAAGACATGTCTGGTGGACCTCAGAATGTGACAAAATTCATGAAGAAAGACATCAGGCATGGTTAAAATTTCAAACACACAAAACAGAAGAAAGTGCAATCAACCTCAAAAATATCAGGAAAAAGTTCACACAAATTATCAGGCAAACCAAGAGACAATCACAGAAAGATCTAATCAACTCAGTACAAGAAAACTACCACAAAACCAATTCCAGAGACTTTTACAAAATGTTTGGAAGACAAGTACAAAAATTTGCCCCTCCCACATTAATGCTGAAAAGTGAGGATGAAAAATGACATGGAAAATGCCGAAATCATGGCAAAAGCATTCATTAAACTTTTGAATTGTGAAGAACCCCAGGAACTTTTAGCAATTAATACAGACATGCCTATCAATACCCCGCCTGAACTCATAAATCCCCAAACAATCCAAGAGGTGGAAACGCACTCAAAGAGTTGAAAAATTATAAGGTATGCGGAGAAGACCAAGTTTTCGCAGAAATGTGGAAATATGCCAGTGATACAGTTTGAACATCCTTACACATGGCCCTAACAAAAATCTGGATAACAGAAAAGTTCCCCGAACATTGGACCACAGCCATAATCCACCCACTCCACAAAAAAGGAGATAAAAGCAATCCAGATAATTACAGAGGTATCTCTCTCTTGCACATACAAGATTTTCTCCAGAATCCTATACAGGAGGATCAGAGAGCAACTAGAGGAAGAATTAGGTGAATACCAAGGAGGCTTCGGACCTCGGAGAAGCTGTGCGGAACAAATCATCACTTTAAAATTAGCCAAAGCAAAACAAACCTCTTGCAATAACCTTCGTGGACTTTAAAAAGCTTACGACTGTATCCATAGACCTTCAATGTTGTTAATATTAAGAAATTTCGGGCTCCATCCAAAATTAATCAGATGGATTGAACTCACCTTAACCAACACTAAATCAAAAGTCAAGTTCAGAGGGGAATTCTCTGAGCCATTCATCATAAAAACAGGCTTAAGACAAGGAGATTGCTTGTCACCACTGCTGTTCAACTGTGCCTTGGAATATATAATGAGGAATGGTACAAGAGTAACCCAAAGAACATCCGAATTGGAAGACCCAAAGACAACATAAGTTTAAATTGCCTAGGTTTTGCCGATGACCTTGCTCTCTTGTCCAGCAATATTCAGAAAACCAGACAAGAAGTTATATCACTACAGGAAATAGCACAGAAAATTGGTCTTGGAATATCTTTTGAAAAGACAGTAATCATGTTTACTACCCACCACTCATAAACAAAATTGCCATAGGAAACCAAGAAATCAAAATTGTAGATAGATTTAAATATCTGGGAGAAATCATAACATATAACCTCAATGAAAAGCCAGCATGGCATAACAGAATAAATAAACTGACCAGAGCACAATATGTCACCAAGAATACCTACAACAAAAAGGGCCTGTCAATAGCAACAAAATTAAAACATTACAAAACAGTCATTCAACAAGAAATAACATACGCAAGCGAAACCATCTTCAAAACAACTAACACTGCACAAATAGACAAAATACTCAAGATAGAGAGAAAATCATTAGAACATGCATCAACAAATCATACCAAAAAGATGGACACTGGAGAGTAGCTTCTAATGAAACAGTCTACAAGGAAATAGAACCAGTAATGAGCTCAATCAGGAAGAAACGCATTTCATATTTTGGACATCTAATCAGGACACCAGATAACAGGATCATCAGGAGAATAATAGAAAAATTATGTAATAGTAAGTGCAACATTAAGTGGATTACATAAATCAAGGAAGATAGAGATGAACTACAAGACCTAAGAAACAAAACCAACAAAATCAAGAAACTCGCAGACAAATAAACCAGACTGCAAATCAGTATCAACAAACAGACAATAGGAAGGGTGATTTCCAATGAAGAAAGAAGGATAAGATCAGAGAGAATGAAGAAGTACTGGGCTGACAGGACACTAAAAAATTCTTTGTATAAAGTTGGCTAGAGTGGTCCAATGAGGGCCATAAAATGTAAATAAATATTAAAGGAGATTCCAAATACCAATTTTCACGTCCATAACATCCTTTGTTTTTGAGATATAAGTACCTCATACGAAGAATTAAACTCGTTTTTCAATTCATTTACCCACCCATATTTGGATTTTCTGAAAACAAAAGAATGTGTTTATTTTTAAAGAAGATTCCAAATACGTATATTCATGCCTGTTACAACTTCAGTTTTTTAGATATAAGTATCCTCATAAAAAGAATTCAATCCCTTTCAGTCCTTTTTACTCCCTCTTTTATTTTATGAAAATAAAAAGTGTTCATGTCTTTGAACTGTTCAGTTTTTGATGTGTAGATACACTCATTTTAAAAATTCACCCCCTTTTCACCCCTTTAATGGCATAATATCCAGAAATCCTCCCTTAGTGAGCACCTACATTGTAATATTGAACCCTTTAAGGTCCTTCTTAGGATACCTACCTTCCTTACCTATTAACAATTTGGCGTGAGATCTTCCTCTTGGGTCGTCTACGGGTAAGTGGCGGGTTTCAGTAATTTAAACTATCTACTAAATGAGAGGAGTTGAGTCAAAAGACATATTATCATCCCTAAACAATGAACTCAGTCTTGTCCATTTAAAAAAAAAAAAACAATAATAATGATGAGAGACACTGACTTTTGAGACTTAATTCAGCTGCCTAAGAGGCATCCTTAATAGAAACCACTGTCTTAATTTAAGAATGAAATAAAGAAAGTCTGGAGATCACTAGGATCGGTTTTCATGTGAGACTGCATGTACCACCATAATGATTCGTGATGATCCAGCCCCCATAGCAAGGGCTCTGGACTCTTGGTATAATTAAGGCAGTCCAATCGGTAGGCCTATGTGCCACACAGTGGTTGTACGGCATGGACCCTTAATTGAATCGATGTGACCTGCGACTATGTCATGGACCGACATCTAACTTTGTGATTTACGTTAAAGTCATTGTGGATGATGACCGCAAGGAAAATTATGCTATAATGGCAGATGGCCCTAATCTAAGTCACTGAGGTTGATGACCCCATGACTAGAGGCACCTGATTTTTACAAAGCTCAAAATTGCAGAATTTTTGCACTATTTTATGAATTTGGCTCAAAACGCTAAACTATTTATGTGTAAGCAAAATCGTGAAATCATTTACAAAATTATTTGGAATTGCATCATTTGAAGCTAACGATGGAGATTCAAGGTGCGTTGTGGCAATAAAATCTGATAATCGATGCCACAATCGACTGTTTTCATGAAAGTCAATTTTATCGAATATTATTTCAAATGTTATATTTGATTTTGCTTAGAGAATGATGCTCGTGCACATGTCAAATCATGCTGGAAAATCTGGAACAAGATTTTAAATGCTTAAGTTATATGACTGGTCAAAAGATGAAAATACAAAAAAAATTAATAAAATTATTTTTTTGTTAAAAGGAACTTATTTTCACTTGCTAATTATTTCTCCAATTTAACTCGACCTTTCAGTGATTATCTGTTCAGCGTAACAGCATACACGTGACATTACGTGAGAAAAGTAAGCAAGAAAGAGGAGTGAAAAAAATGTAATTTAAATTAAATCTTTAACCATGTGTCATGACCTTAACACAACGCCAAAAATCAAAACAACGATGGTAACACACACATCAATAATTCACAATAAAAATAAAATCACTCAACCTGTAGAAAGAACAAAATAAAATGCACGAAATAAGTCTCCCGTTACCATCATTCACCAAGGAAAGAATTATAACCAACTACAACTACGGATACTATTTTACAAATATACACACACATCCACACGTTATCCGTTCATTTCATGGGAATGGTAGACTCCTATAAATAATGATTTGCACCTAAAAGTAATCCATCCGGTACAAATAGTCTGGGTAATGATGACTAAAAATATCGCCAATATTTGCATCGAACTCAGGATGTTACCAAAATATAGCGTATATCGAGGAGTTGAGTAATATTATACAGCTACGATTTGTTATTATTGCAATGATGCTCATCCAGTATGACAAAAAGCTCTCACCATCTCATACACTCAATTTTATTTTGTAGGAAGTCATGTGGTTTACCTCGTGGTTCAATATTTTATAAAGACGCTATCACCTATAGTTCTCTCACGAAAACAACAACTCGCACATACATCAAAATGACGATAAATTATTCCTAAATATCCGTTCATCATAGCACGCAACATCGCAGAAAATAGATTACATGTGCTTCTGTTCATAGAGACGCGAAGATTTGCCTCCAAATAGCACATAAAATCACCATAATCCATGCCACATTTCTCCACATGGCACAATGTGAGAAGTACAATAGCGAAAATAATTCGAAACATTCATTCTAAATATCACGGGAAAATTCTCATAAATGACTGGAACCACATGTAAATATAATAATCAGACAATGTCCTCCCTTGAAAGTATGAAATAGGATCCAAAAGAAAGCTATCCGTATCGTTAGCGTAGCGTTAATATGTCAGATGAGCCTGCTCCCTCGTGCAAAATATAGCAAATACTTTTGGCAAAATATAAGAGAAATACATTCCGAAGAATGAAAATATCACGCGCACACAATCTTCAATATTATAGTAATTGAATGGAAACGTAAAATCCCTTAAAGGTTAGCTGATGGCTGATATTTAAATCAGATACTTGTCTGATGACATGACTTATTGAAACTCGCGTGGTCGATGATGTTGACATACAGTCATCATGCACCTTAAAATCACATAGTAAGAGAAACTACAAATCCAACGTCGTATAACAGAAGAAAATAGCATGGTAAAGATACTAGAAATCTACTCAAACTACTGTTTAATCAATAATCCCTTCAAGAAGAAAGTTAACTACTTATTACAGCTACATAGAACAGATAATACCCAATATAAATGAAATGTCGACTTAACTTGGATGTCTTGATGACCCTGGTTTTCTTCTAGGTTGGATTCATGGCATTAGGATGCTGTTGGCCTTGGTTCTGGCGTTTAGTACTGCATCCTGATCCAGGCGATGTCTCCAGGGCACACAAACTTCTTACTGTAGGTCTTCATTGCCTTGCCTGGTATCGAACTCGTATTGCTTGAGGTGCACTGAAACTTTCACAAAAATATTAGTACAAATTCCCCACTCGTGGTTTCACAATTGACATATAATGATACGTACTTTATTCCCAGACACTATTGACGTCTGTTATGATTTTAGATGGTCTGTTAAACTGCACAGAAATGACACTGATCTCCTCGTGGTGCGAGAAACAGCTGTCCAGGTCTGTAGAAGACCTCCTTGCGTAGTAGTTCCCGAGCAACACGCGCAGCCAGCAGAAACAAGAGAGAGTGAGAATATTCTAGTGCAGGTTCGCCACCTATCTTCTGAGCTCTGACGTCACACCTCGTGATTCAATTGACGTCCTGAATTCCTCGACGTTGTAAATAACATGTCCCCTAATTTCTTGTTAATTAATTATATATAATTAATTCCATAATTACTTTAATTTCCAAATATTATTATCCAGGCCTTCTTGAAATGGGATATCACAGCTTTTATGAACACTTGTTGGAGAATGTTTATTAGGACATCGAATCTGTAGTTGTAATATGACGAAAGATTTTGAATGCAATACTTGTCGTAGCTGAAAAGTTCAACCGGATTAAAATTTTTCCCGTCTTCTCTTGCGGTGATAACATTGTCTCTCACCCCTCAACAGGTTACACAAAAGATAAACAAAAAAAATCATCCCTTTGAATTCCCCTGCCGGCACTCTGCGCGGGACACCTGGGGTATAGTCCGGTCTTATAAAATTCACTGCCAATTACAATAGACCTAAAATGTCACAATATATATATTGAAAGCTAAGATATAGTATATCGATTATCACTAAATTAGCTTCCTGTGAAGCGACAAATTTATTGTATTCATAATTACGTGACGGAGTGACGGTGTCCTCTTGCCTGTTGAAAATCACTGCTGATTGGTGCGTTTAATTTCCTACTTTTTGCTCAGTCTATTAATATGGTTGTGACAGTTTTTGATCGAGAAAAAGAATTTGCATCGGAAGGATTTTACGTGTTTGACAAAACTAGAAAGATACTGATATACAAATACTGCAATGTGCGAAATGAGTGGCAGAATTTCACATAAGAAGAACGAGGAAAAGGCGCTAACGACGACGGGCATCAAAAGGCAAGCTAGTCTCACATACACCAGTTCAGCGGCAAAACGAGAAAAATATGATAAAGACAAATTCATTTTATCTACAACTTTAGTTTTTATGGAGGCAAATATTCCACTGGAAAAAGTTGATCATCCAAAGATGAGAGTATGAATGGAGAAATATATACCAGGTTTGTGCAATACTATAAAATTTTTCTGAGGAAGAAATTTGAGGTTATGTTTTTCTAATAACTTTGTGCGGTTATGCTAGTTTTCTCGTTTAATGACATTTAGGCCTAGATAATGCATTCTGGATCCCTCATTTACATAAAATTATAAATTATTTAATTCATTCAAGTGATGATTAGGCCTATTGATTTTTTAAGGTGCTGGAGACTTGCCCACAGTTGGAAGACTGCGGGAAGGTTCTGTACCTCAAATCATCAAAGAGGAGGAAGAAAGATTAAAAGAAGCTGTGAAAGATGAGGGAGTTTCAGTTCTGTGTGCTGAAACGACTGATCAAAAAAGGGCAATGTGTGTTTATGGTTCTGGTAAAAGTGCTTAGTTGTGGTGATAGAACAGTTCAGAAGTTATTTGTAGTGGGAGCGAAAGTTATTGCAAATGCTAATGCTACAGCATGTTCACAGGCAGTTATGAATGTAATTCACAAACTTGAAATTCAGTAATAGAATGTAGTTTCTATAACTTCAGATTCAGCACGTTACATAGGCAAGTGCATAAATGCAGTTAGGGTTTTAGTTTCGGAAGGGTTAGTGCACATGCAGTGCTGGGTTCATAAACTGAATTTGGTGGGCAGTGTGCGGGCTGTGGAACTTAGTGCTTTGAACCAATGTGTTGTACAGGCAAAACACATCTTCCTTTACACGGAAGAGACAGCATGTATACATTCAATTCTTAAAACAGAAATATGAAGACGAACCCACTAAAGCTAAACTCTTCCCTGTTCCTGTGATCACCCGGTGGAACTACTTGTTAAAGTGACAGCTGATACAATTTTTTTCAAATTTCCATGCTTTGATATAATGTGTAATGCTGTATGTGTTCTAAGCAGAAGCACAACTCATGTATATATACTGTGCCCTTTTAAGGCACCAACTGCGGTGATCTCTTCTTTCTTCTTTGCGCCGGCTGCTCCTATAATAAATGACATATACATCATACTCACCGCTGCATGTAGACTCTTCTTCTCAGTCGTGCCCGTTCGATATCCCCGGAGAGGCCACCCGCTGATAGAGGAGTGAGGGAATGAAAAGAAGGGGTAAACTAACTAAAATGACGGTACCCAAGACTGAATTAAAATTAAATAAAAGACTAATTTATTCAAGTAAAATGCAAAATGCTGAAATGAAACGTAAACTGAACTAGTGAAAATGTAAACAAATGAAATAAAAGAGACTAATAAAATATTTAAAATTGAAGGTCTGCCTTCCAAAACAAACATAAACTGCCTAAATAAACTGACTGAAGGTCAACACCTTAATTAAATATTCCAGACTATCTTGACATTGACTTCAAGTTGAAAAAAAATGACTCCATTAAAACTCTGGTCAGAAAAACCACCTTCTTGAAATACAAAATATATAACAGAGAAACTATCTCTCAGATATTCAAATTAATAAATAGACTCACAATAAAGTAAATTAAATTCTGTTACGTCGATCAATCCACTGACTTATCAGAGTTATTAAATGTGTAACACATGTAGGCTCATTTGGGAAAAATACCCAAATTTTTAATAAACATGGACTGCACTAAGCAAGTGTATCACTTAAGGAAATAGTTCTTCGAAACAGAACAAAACAACCATGAACATCACTTTCATTTCCTACATAACTGTTGTCTTATACAACACCTCCTGATTAAACAAATCAATTATCGAAACATCACTCTGAGTGTATCCAACCACTCATCTACATGTTAGACTCCACTTGCTTGCCTGTGATAGACTGGACTCTTAAAATAAAAACAAAATTTAGGCCAAGTGCCTGATGTTAACATTACCGAATGACAGCGATCTTTGTACATTAAAATTTCTATTGACTTTGCCGCTAACTGCATTTCATTTATAAATTCATATTTGTGGTATCACCACTAGATGGAGGCAGATACCATCTTATTTACCATTTCTTGCGGCAGTTTTATACAATTGGTTTATTTAAAGATCGCTTCATTTCAAAATAAAAATGTAGTGGATTTTAAAAGAAAGTTTGGTAATTACTTAGATGCCTGGTATGAGCATACCACTACTATTTCGACTGTGACAGAATCGATGACCTATAAACCTAACATCTAACATCTAATTTACATCATTACGTTAACTAACGGAGAAACACTGCTCCGATCAAAAAAAATACAGAAATCAAAACAAAACTAGCTACACTTATCTATTTACAACACCTCAAATATAAATAATTCACATACGCTTGCGTCCCACAAATACGGTAAAAGGTGCACTCAGAAAGAAAGACAAATAAACAAACTGGATCCCACCATCGCGGCCTACTGGAAATTAATAAGGATAGAAATGCGCAAAACAAACTCGGAGTCTCCAGAAAAATATACCCCGCTGCGAGTAGCAAAATATTGCGAATTTGACGGCAATCTCAAGTTTCAGACGACAACTGTCTGGACATAATATTATTTAACCTTGATGGAAAAGTTTACTGTTCTTTCACGTTATCCGTGACTCTACATAAATATTCAAAACACATTGACTCGTCGCTCTGTCCACATTGTACACTGGCTAGCATAATTAGTCGAGCATCTATTCTCCCTGGAATTATTTAACAAATACAGGCTCCTGCCTGTAGTATCATACCCATGTCGTAACACATTTTAACGCACGTGGTTAAATTCTTCATTTCACACTTCTATTTCCTCATTAATTCGCGACGTCATTATAATTCATTATTCTCACAATACGGCCTCGCTCGTACCCGGCGGGCAAAAATATCTGTCGTGCATATTACGACTTCTTATGTAAATTCAAGACATGGTTCAAATATCATATTTCCATCATTAACGTAGATCATCAGGGATATTGAATCATCTAGCTCGATCTCTCGATCATTCACTGTTAACACATCACAAAAATCACAGAGCTGACTCATCAATGGCGCTCATTGTTACTATAAAAGGAAGTGACGAGATTGCCTCTCAAAACACAAATGTTGAAAAGGTGCATAACCGCAACTACACAAAAAAAAAAAATATTCGCGTCTACCCAAAATCGTCGCGAAATACGCGGGATAAATACAAATCGAAACCGGCCATCTGAAAGATGATTCCGCAACATAAACAAATTGAAATGCGCAAAAACCATGAAAATAAACCTTGAAATCATCGCGACGGTGTCCATAACATCAAAACTCCAACAAAAGAAAATATGACTCAAGAACCATCGATCTAAAATCCTGATGAAATAACAAAATAATAAACTGACATTACACTCGTAGATTAAAATCGATAGCTGACTAACTGTCAAAATGACATACTACAGAATATCAACCATAAATACACGCAAACAAACATCTACTTAAACAAAGTGCACAAAAATAAGCCTATCTGAAAGTGCAACATAAACATCATTTATTATTATTATTATTATTATTATTATTTTTATTATTATTATTATTATAGCAGTATTATAAAACTGTGAATTATTTACACCCTTACCTAGTACTCTAAACTACACTGATCATCGATTTTGCCACGGTACTACATATTATTTACATGATTTAATTATGCTCATATCTGTATGGTGGAAGCAGGTCAGTTCACCCACCGGTCCCCGTCATGGTGGAAATTAGAATTCCATCTTCAAGGTGATGTGGTATTCCATATTTTTATTACACACGCAAATTTGACACATTCTTGCCATGCCGTGCCACACGATTATATTAGCATAAAAACACTCGCATTTCTCTCACTCCAGTGAAAGTTTAGAAGATGCCACTGCAGCCTCCTGCCTGTAGTGTAGATGAAGGTCGCCTCGCTCTTTACCTGCAAACACCTGCTGGCCTTCCGACGATCCCTCAGCTCTGTTTACCTACAGCTTATAGTACGTTAACCCTACTGGGGCATAACTGTTCCCTCAAGGTCTGCTGTTGCGGCCTCCATTGAATAAAGTCAATCACCTTCCCGTTTGTCTTACTAGTTTCCGCCCATAAACATCTAGCTTGCCAAACAGTTTGTAGAATGGTAGAAACAAGCTAAATACAGTTTATGTCGTGGAGAAAATTATATACTGATCTCACATGTAACACTCCCCACTGGTTAGAAATGTTTTTATGTAAATCTGCTGGAACATGAATTTGTTTCCCTCGACTAGTAATGTGAGTTCATTTAAATTGAAAGTGTAATTCTTGCCTACACTCCCTGCATTTACAGTAAAAGTCTGTGAAAGTGTTCATTTTCTGAAATGCATATTCTCCCAAGTAAATAATACAAGGCTTTCTAAAATGCCTACAAGTGTCTAGTCGCTTTCGTACCAGCCAAAATAAAGTTGACTAAAATGCATTTTTGCTGACACACTCTGTCACTCTGTCAAAACGTAGATTCGCTGTGCATACTAAAGTAACACTAAGAGTACTCAAGACAATAACTGAGAGTATTCAAAACAACTGTGAACTGAGAACTTCGAAGACACTGAGAGTTGATTTCACACTGAGAACTCAAAACACTGACTGAGAACTTGATTCACACTGAGAATTGACTGAGAATAACTGAGAATTCGACTGAGAGTAACTGAGAATTCGACTGAGAGTAACTGAGAATTCGACTGAGAGTAACTGAGAGTTCGACCCTGTGGTCGCTGGGTTTTATAAAAATTCCTCCCACCACCAGGAAAATAGTTCCGTGGAAGGGATGTGGCGTAATAATCTAGTCCTCAGGAGCGCTTTCTCGTACATCCGTAGGTTATGGTTTTCAAAATTTATACTCAAAACTTCCTAAATTCTGTCCGACTCACATGTGATATTGCACCGCGGGAAATGATCATAGAATAATCCACACGATGATGCGCGTCACTGGTGTTATTTTCTTCTGGTGGATGGCCTCGTTCAGCCATGATGGCTCCTTATTCTGGGCTCTATTACTCCTCCATTCGAAGTTGAATTTTTATTAATTAGGCACTGATTAATCACAGATTGGCACTGATAATTCACCAAATATTATAAAGAAGTTAGGACACTGTTTTTCACCACCACATCGGGCTTCAGATCGCGAGATACTGATAGTAGATCTCCCGGTATGACAGCTCATTCAAATTTAGAATATTCTGATTGGTTGAGACTTTCGCGCTCTTCCAAAACATAGTGCATCCGCTTCCTCCCACGAATTGGCGGTTACTGTCGTTGGTCCTCTATTGTCCTAGCTAAATAGGTCAGGCTTCACCGCGTGCTTTTCTTGTGAGAACGCACAGCAAGTGACCACTCCCCGGCGGTGTCATAAAATTTATTGGATGGGTGGTTTACAATCTGGTCGTGTCTAGAGAAGAGTTTCAAGGATTGTCCTCGCCGTCAGGCTGGCGCCAGAAAGTTCCTTTGTGACTGCTAGTTTCACAGCCTCACTGTGGTATCTCATATGTGAAATATACAGTTTAATTGTGAATTAAATTAGGCAAATTCGCTTATGGGTGCAATGCCCCCTTACGCCGTTAGAAATCTTACGCGATAGTGGAAGATTTCTCAATTCAACCAATAATATTCTAGACATACTTGCAGCCATAAGCGAATGTATACTCCTAACTATAAAGTATACCTCTGCTTATGTCTGAGTTTTTCTCTGATTTCTCTCTCTAAAAGTTTGTTCTCTTTCTCGAGGTCATCTGCAATCTGTTTCATGACTGCTAGTATCTCGGCTGAGTTCTGTCCGCATTCCGGACAATTCTCTTCTGTCTGTTGACCTGTCTCGAAATGACTGTCGTCTCCTGGGTGCGTTGATAGGGTTTCCTGGTCATCTACTTCTTCTGCTTCGGTACACAGGTCATCATCATCGTCTTCTTCTTCTGCTTCGGTACACGGGTCATCATCATCATCTTCTTCTTCCGTGCCGGAACTTGCGTCTTCTCCTGCGTTTGAGCTCCCTGGTTTTTCCACGAGATTTACTTGAGCTGCGCCTGGTGCTATTTTGTATTCTTTAAGATTTGCTGCATTCATAATCATTTCATTTCCCCCATCTAAACTTCTAATTCTATATGCATTGTTTTGCATATCCTGGACAATGCGGTAAGGACCGATGTACAATGGTGCGAATTTTGCGTAATACTTCCTTTCAGGATCGGAGATGGCTGGTCTACGGATCAATACCATTTCACCTTCCCGTAATGGCTTGTGGAATTTTTTTCTACGAACTCTCCTCAGCCTGCGGTCAGCTTGCTCTCTTAAGCGCTCTCGTACCTGTTGTATACATAGTTCCGGAGATAATTGGGGTTCAGGCGGACAATTGACGACTGGGCTCCACGTCCTGGCCGGTTGTAAGCCATTATGCACTGTGGCTGGGATTTTCGCTGTTGCTTCATGGACAGTATTATTTATGCAGTCAGTGATCAATGGGAGAATATCGACCCATCGCCAATGTTGTTCTGAGATATAAATTCTGCTGAATTTTGCGATGACTTTCATTACTCTTTCTGCCGGGTTCGACTGTGGGTGACGTGTTGAACTCAGAACATGCTGTATTCCTAATTGCCTTAAACCTGTTTTGAACTCTGCGGAGGTGAACTGTGTTCCGTGATCTGTTAATAATTTCTCCGGTTTTCCCATGGCCGGAATTATTTCCCTATTAATGCATCTTAAAACTGACCTAGTATTGGCCTTTTGCATTGGAGAAAGGTTTGTAAATTTGGAAAATACATCCATGGTGACTAATATGAACTGATTGCCTCTCCGTGATTTCGGGATTTTTCCATAAATATCCATCGCGAATAACTCACGGGGCTTTGACGGTAGAATGGGAATTGGTTTCTGTTTTAAAAGGTAGGAGTTCGCCTTGACACGCTGGCAAGTGTCGCATGTAACTATTGCATCCCTGACAGTTTTCCTTAGGTCTTTCCAGGTGAAAGTTTCCTGAATTGTGGCGACGGTCTTATCAATACCTCCGTGCCCAATAACACGGTGTACATGCCATATTAGCTCTTCTTGTAATTCTTTCGGGACGACGATCTTTAATTTAGTATGATCCTTATCTACATATTTTAACAATTGATTATTTAACAATCTGTATTCTTGTGCGGCCTTGTGAATTTCGTCATAACGAGGGTCTCCTTGTTGAATTGCTCCTTGGAAATACTGGATAATCGGCTGTAAGATTGGATCAGCCTGTTGAAAGGTTGGTAACTGGCTCAGTCGGAGTAGTACATTTCGGTCTTCCTGGGTTAAGTCCACATAATTTACCTGCTCTTCACGTCTATTTGGGTTCCTGCTTAAGGCGTCTGCTAGAATGTTTGCCTTGCCGGTACAGTGTTCAATGGTGAAATTAAATTGCTGCACGAACAGTGACCATCTAGTAATTCTGTCAGATGAAACAGCTGATTTTAACATGAACGTTAAAGCTTTATGGTCAGTTCTTATGACGATTGGAAATCCATAAATAACTTTCCGCCAGTGCTGTAGGGCTTGGACTATGGCTAGCATTTCCAGCTCTGTAGTTGTGTAGTTCCGTTCGTGCGACCTCAATTTTCTACTATAAAAGCCTAAATAGTCCTTGGTTTTACATTCATTGTCCTGTTCCTGGAATAAGACTGCACCTATGCCCACTTTAGATGCGTCTGTCTGAAGGATAAATGGTCTGTTAAAATCAGGATACGCTAATTGTATACTCCTGGCTAACAGTTCTTTAGTACATGTGAACGCTGTCTCTGCTTCCTGTGTCCATTTCCATCTGTTATTCTTACATAGCAGGTCTTGTAGTGGTGCTACGACTTCGGTGAAATTTTTACAGTGTTCTCGAAAGAATTGACACATACCAAGGAATTGTCGAATATGTTTCACCTTGGTAGGCCTAGGGAAGTTACTTATCGCTTCTAACTTTACCGGATTTGGTCGGATTCCCTTGCCGTCTATCACGTGTCCTAGGAATAGGATTTCCGGCTGACAGAAGTGTGATTTCTTGATATTCACCTTGAATCCAGTTTCTATAAGGTTTTTAAACAGTTTACTTAAATTTTGGAGGTTTTCTTCAAAGGTTTTAGTTCCAATTATCATGTCATCGATGTACAAAGTAGTAACTGCTTTGACTTCGTCTGTTAGGTTCCTGTCAAGTGCCCGTATGAGAGCGCTGGAAGAGTTGCGTGTTCCGAACGGAAGTCTTTCAGAGACATAGGTCTGTTGATCAAACATAAACCCTGTTAGTAACTTCGACTTATCATGCAGAAGGATATGGTGAAAAGAACTGGTCAGGTCTACACCTGTGAAAACTTCCATGTCTCTAAATCGACGAATTGCGTCCTTAATAGGCATGGCTTGATCATTCTCCGGGATTAATTTGGAGTTTAATTGACGAGCATCGAGGCACAGCCTCAGGGAATTGTCGGCTTTCTTTACTATGACAAGGCTGTTCACGTACGGAGTAGGTCGCTTCGAGATGATCCCGTTTTCTTCCATTTGTTTGATAATTTGTTTGACCTCCTCGTGGTATTTCTCCGGCACTGGATACGGCTTACGTTTGTATGGTTCCCAGTCCAAAACATTGAAAACATATGTAAAATTAGGGATGAGGCCTACTTTGGAATCGAACACGGCCTGATGTTCAATTAAGAAAGCTCTTAATTGATCTTTCTGTTCTTTCGTTCCTTTGAACTCTGCAACTTTGTCATTGATTAAATTTTCAATATCTTCTGCAGTATCAACCATAAAAATGTCTGTAAAAATCCCCTCATGGTCCAAAATATTTAACTGTTCATCCGCATGCTCGGCTCTTAAGATATCGTGGAAGTCTCCGTCAGTACTGTTATCTGCTTCGTCCTCATCAGTTTCCGGATTTATTGCCACCTTGTCGTGACCTCCATTCCTTCGGAATCTCACCACGCCCCCTGCAAGGTCAATGACGGCATGTGTATCCCTTAGAAAATCAGCTCCAAGAATTACGTTGTAATTAACTCTGGCCATTATGATAAATGTATGACTGTAGGTTGAGCTCCCTATTGTCATCTCCAGGTATGTCTGGGACTTACAGGTAGTCACCCTGTCTGGCACGATCCCTTTTATTTTTACTGTCGAGACCGGGATCTCAGGTAGGCTCATTCTCTCTTTCAAATCATTAAACAGATTCCTCGAAATAATGCTGATACTCGCACCAGTATCTAAAAGTCCTAAAATGCTTGTTTCATTAATTTTGACTTTAATCACAGGTAGAGGTAAAATTTGTGGGCTCTCCTGCTTGAATTCATCACTTAATAAGTCCTCAGGCTGCGCTATCCATGAATCTACCTTCGCTACTTCCCACTCTTCATTCTCAATGGTAAAATTTGTGGCTGAGTCAGTGTCTAATGGAGCTACTAATTCGAAGTTGAAGTTTTTTTTTTTCCTAGCACCGGTCCCCTCGTACGTCGGTGCATTCGGATTGAGTGGTCTGCGGTCCTCGCTTCCTCTCCTTCTTGTTTGCTGGAACTCAAGGCTTTCGGCTCCTGTGATGTCCGGGTTCATGTCTTGGGATTCGATTGCCTGTTTCCACGGATCGCGCTGCTGTTTGTTACTCAGGTCATTGATGTATCGGCGCCCCTCTTGATACCTTGGGTCCGAGTTCCTATCTCGCTGGTAATTCCTTCTTTCATTCCACCTCCTTTCAGGATCGCGATAGTAAGGCCTATCTCTTCCTGCATTTTCCCATCGCCTTCTGTCACGTGAGAGGTACCTCCTCTGGTATGGCTGCCTGTCCTGGTAGCGCGGTCGCCTGTCTGGGTAGTTATGTTTTCTAAACCACGGACGTTGGATTTCTTCCTCCTGGCGTCTCGTGTTCGTCTCTCGCCGCGGTACAGCGCCTGAATTCGGGCCGTTTACCTGCACATTGCCTCGTGCATTTTCGCTGGTGGCATTAGCTAGGTAAGCCCTATGTTCCTGCGTTTGCCTGGTCACTCTCTGCGGTACGTTATTAGTGGATGTAGCATCTAGCTCCCTTAGAATAGCCTCAACTTGGGCTGGATCATCGACCCTCGCTGTAATGAGCATTCTCTGCACGTCCGACGGAAATTGTTTGATTATCGTCTGAACGATCTCTGCGTCAGACACTGGAGAGTCTAACTGCCTAAGTTTGACGAGCTGTGTTAGAAAGAAGTCTAAGTATCGTGTTGGCTGTGTCGACATGTACTTGCGAGTGTACAAGTCCATCCTGAGTGCTTGTTGTGTGGATAAGGACCAGTACCTTTCGAGGAAAGCCTTCTCGAAATCTGCGAACGTCTTAAAAGTATCTACGAAACCGTAGTACCAGGTCTTTGCCTGTCCTTCGAGATATTTTTCTACTATACGTAGTTTCTTTTCTTCAGGGGCTTTAATGTCTTGGAAATATTGTTTCAATTCCCTAAGATAGACTTTTGGTGTTATTTGTGACGTTCCACTGAATTTCTTCGGCTGGTCGTCACTCGTACGCACGATGTTTATGATTTGCGTGGAAGCTTCAGTTCTTTGCGTACTTTCGGGCATTGTCCTTTCCATGTTAAATACTTGGGTTATTGGCTCGCTCTGTGTCGGCTCGTGCTGCGGCTGTATCCTAATTTCTCTGGCTATCTGGGACTCGGCTTGTTTGTCGACTAACATCTTGACCAAGGTCGACAAGTTTTCGCCCTGGGTCTTAATTGCCTGGATTTTTCCCTCTATGACCTCGCTAACTTCCTGTCTTACTGACTGCTCGCTGAGTGTAATCGCACCCTCAGTCTCTGCTATCTTTTCTGTCAGTTCGGTTAACCTCTTTGTAATATCCTGGGTCTCCGACTTTAAGGTCATGATTTCGTGGCTCGTTTTCTCCTGGGTCTCTCCAATCTGTACGCATACTTTATCCATTTCTTTCCTATTCTCGTCCTCAATTTTATCTATCCGTTCCTCCAAGAGTATCATACCTCGAGCTAAGTCCTTGCCTTGATCTTGCACCATCACCCTGGTTTCCCTCATGCTTTCCTCAACAGTCGCGCTGTGGCTGTCTAACTGCTCTTGTATCTGTGCTTGTGCATCGGCTAACTTCTTTATCTCTTCCATCGTCTCCTGCCTGTTTGCATTACACGCCTGCATGAGTTTATCCTGGTTTTCCCGTAACTCTTTTTTCAATTCGACCTGGCTTTTCATGAATTTCTCCTCGAGCTTTATCTCATACTGTTTAAATTCTTCCAAGACCTGCCCGTGTACTGCCTCTACTTTATTCGCAAGTTCGGCTTGGCTACTCTCAATCTTATTTACAAGTTCTACCTGGCTGGATTTCAATTCGCCTTGTGTGTTCTTTAACTCGTTAGCTAATTCGGCTTGGCTACTTTCTACCTTGTTTAAAAGTTCAGCCTGACTGGATTTCAATTCATCTTGACTTGTTTTAAGTTCCATAGATAATTCTGTTTGGCTAGTTTCTATCTTATTCGACAGTTCGGCCTGACTTGATTTCAACTCACTAGTTGTTACACTTAAATCGTTAATGGTTTTAATCAACCTGTCCCACTGCTCCTGGCTAATCGACATTCTATATGCTGAGAGAATACGACTGAGACCATTAGGTTCCCCAACACTACCTCCAACACATGCAAGACACAGTAATCACCAATACAAAACAATTTTATCCTAACATTTGGATAAAATTATACAAACATATCATTTATAATTAATACCACTACTTGTCAAACAGTACTATCACAGCATTCATATTTATCAACATTCAGTAAATCTATGTTCATGGTTGTTAGTCTGGGTACAAAATAAATAAAATGTAAAGTGCACAGTCCCGGGGATAAGCAAAACTAGCCCCTAAAGGTGGGCGACACGCTTTTCACTCCTCACTCCGGCCCCTGTGCCCTTTTAAGGCACCAACTGCGGTGATCTCTTCTTTCTTCTTTGCGCCGGCTGCTCCTATAATAAATGACATATACATCATACTCACCGCTGCATGTAGACTCTTCTTCTCAGTCGTGCCCGTTCGATATCCCCGGAGAGGCCACCCGCTGATAGAGGAGTGAGGGAATGAAAAGAAGGGGTAAACTAACTAAAATGACGGTACCCAAGACTGAATTAAAATTAAATAAAAGACTAATTTATTCAAGTAAAATGCAAAATGCTGAAATGAAACGTAAACTGAACTAGTGAAAATGTAAACAAATGAAATAAAAGAGACTAATAAAATATTTAAAATTGAAGGTCTGCCTTCCAAAACAAACATAAACTGCCTAAATAAACTGACTGAAGGTCAACACCTTAATTAAATATTCCAGACTATCTTGACATTGACTTCAAGTTGAAAAAAAATGACTCCATTAAAACTCTGGTCAGAAAAACCACCTTCTTGAAATACAAAATATATAACAGAGAAACTATCTCTCAGATATCCAAATTAATAAATAGACTCACAATAAAGTAAATTAAATTCTGTTACGTCGATCAATCCACTGACTTATCAGAGTTATTAAATGTGTAACACATGTAGGCTCATTTGGGAAAAATACCCAAATTTTTAATAAACATGGACTGCACTAAGCAAGTGTATCACTTAAGGAAATAGTTCTTCGAAACAGAACAAAACAACCATGAACATCACTTTCATTTCCTACATAACTGTTGTCTTATACAACACCTCCTGATTAAACAAATCAATTATCGAAACATCACTCTGAGTGTATCCAACCACTCATCTACATGTTAGACTCCACTTGCTTGCCTGTGATAGACTGGACTCTTAAAATAAAAACAAAATTTAGGCCAAGTGCCTGATGTTAACATTACCGAATGACAGCGATCTTTGTACATTAAAATTTCTATTGACTTTGCCGCTAACTGCATTTCATTTATAAATTCATATTTGTGGTATCACCACTAGATGGAGGCAGATACCATCTTATTTACCATTTCTTGCGGCAGTTTTATACAATTGGTTTATTTAAAGATCGCTTCATTTCAAAATAAAAATGTAGTGGATTTTAAAAGAAAGTTTGGTAATTACTTAGATGCCTGGTATGAGCATACCACTACTATTTCGACTGTGACAGAATCGATGACCTATAAACCTAACATCTAACATCTAATTTACATCATTACGTTAACTAACGGAGAAACACTGCTCCGATCAAAAAAAATACAGAAATCAAAACAAAACTAGCTACACTTATCTATTTACAACACCTCAAATATAAATAATTCACATACGCTTGCGTCCCACAAATACGGTAAAAGGTGCACTCAGAAAGAAAGACAAATAAACAAACTGGATCCCACCATCGCGGCCTACTGGAAATTAATAAGGATAGAAATGCGCAAAACAAACTCGGAGTCTCCAGAAAAATATACCCCGCTGCGAGTAGCAAAATATTGCGAATTTGACGGCAATCTCAAGTTTCAGACGACAACTGTCTGGACATAATATTATTTAACCTTGATGGAAAAGTTTACTGTTCTTTCACGTTATCCGTGACTCTACATAAATATTCAAAACACATTGACTCGTCGCTCTGTCCACATTGTACACTGGCTAGCATAATTAGTCGAGCATCTATTCTCCCTGGAATTATTTAACAAATACAGGCTCCTGCCTGTAGTATCATACCCATGTCGTAACACATTTTAACGCACGTGGTTAAATTCTTCATTTCACACTTCTATTTCCTCATTAATTCGCGACGTCATTATAATTCATTATTCTCACAATACGGCCTCGCTCGTACCCGGCGGGCAAAAATATCTGTCGTGCATATTACGACTTCTTATGTAAATTCAAGACATGGTTCAAATATCATATTTCCATCATTAACGTAGATCATCAGGGATATTAATCATCTAGCTCGATCTCTCGATCATTCACTGTTAACACATCACAAAAATCACAGAGCTGACTCATCAATGGCGCTCATTGTTACTATAAAAGGAAGTGACGAGATTGCCTCTCAAAACACAAATGTTGAAAAGGTGCATAACCGCAACTACACAAAAAAAATAAATATTCGCGTCTACCCAAAATCGTCGCGAAATACGCGGGATAAATACAAATCGAAACCGGCCATCTGAAAGATGATTCCGCAACATAAACAAATTGAAATGCGCAAAAACCATGAAAATAAACCTTGAAATCATCGCGACGGTGTCCATAACATCAAAACTCCAACAAAAGAAAATATGACTCAAGAACCATCGATCTAAAATCCTGATGAAATAACAAAATAATAAACTGACATTACACTCGTAGATTAAAATCGATAGCTGACTAACTGTCAAAATGACATACTACAGAATATCAACCATAAATACACGCAAACAAACATCTACTTAAACAAAGTGCACAAAAATAAGCCTATCTGAAAGTGCAACATAAACATCATTTATTATTATTATTATTATTATTATTATTTTTATTATTATTATTATTATAGCAGTATTATAAAACTGTGAATTATTTACACCCTTACCTAGTACTCTAAACTACACTGATCATCGATTTTGCCACGGTACTACATATTATTTACATGATTTAATTATGCTCATACCTGTATGGTGGAAGCAGGTCAGTTCACCCACCGGTCCCCGTCATGGTGGAAATTAGAATTCCATCTTCAAGGTGATGTGGTATTCCATATTTTTATTACACACGCAAATTTGACACATTCTTGCCATGCCGTGCCACACGATTATATTAGCATAAAAACACTCGCATTTCTCTCACTCCAGTGAAAGTTTAGAAGATGCCACTGCAGCCTCCTGCCTGTAGTGTAGATGAAGGTCGCCTCGCTCTTTACCTGCAAACACCTGCTGGCCTTCCGACGATCCCTCAGCTCTGTTTACCTACAGCTTATAGTACGTTAACCCTACTGGGGCATAACTGTTCCCTCAAGGTCTGCTGTTGCGGCCTCCATTGAATAAAGTCAATCACCTTCCCGTTTGTCTTACTAGTTTCCGCCCATAAACATCTAGCTTGCCAAACAGTTTGTAGAATGGTAGAAACAAGCTAAATACAGTTTATGTCGTGGAGAAAATTATATACTGATCTCACATGTAACACTCCCCACTGGTTAGAAATGTTTTTATGTAAATCTGCTGGAACATGAATTTGTTTCCCTCGACTAGTAATGTGAGTTCATTTAAATTGAAAGTGTAATTCTTGCCTACACTCCCTGCATTTACAGTAAAAGTCTGTGAAAGTGTTCATTTTCTGAAATGCATATTCTCCCAAGTAAATAATACAAGGCTTTCTAAAATGCCTACAAGTGTCTAGTCGCTTTCGTACCAGCCAAAATAAAGTTGACTAAAATGCATTTTTGCTGACACACTCTGTCACTCTGTCAAAACGTAGATTCGCTGTGCATACTAAAGTAACACTAAGAGTACTCAAGACAATAACTGAGAGTATTCAAAACAACTGTGAACTGAGAACTTCGAAGACACTGAGAGTTGATTTCACACTGAGAACTCAAAACACTGACTGAGAACTTGATTCACACTGAGAATTGACTGAGAATAACTGAGAATTCGACTGAGAGTAACTGAGAATTCGACTGAGAGTAACTGAGAATTCGACTGAGAGTAACTGAGAGTTCGACCCTGTGGTCGCTGGGTTTTATAAAAATTCCTCCCACCACCAGGAAAATAGTTCCGTGGAAGGGATGTGGCGTAATAATCTAGTCCTCAGGAGCGCTTTCTCGTACATCCGTAGGTTATGGTTTTCAAAATTTATACTCAAAACTTCCTAAATTCTGTCCGACTCACATGTGATATTGCACCGCGGGAAATGATCATAGAATAATCCACACGATGATGCGCGTCACTGGTGTTATTTTCTTCTGGTGGATGGCCTCGTTCAGCCATGATGGCTCCTTATTCTGGGTTCTATTACTCCTCCGTTCGAAGTTGAATTTTTATTAATTAGGCACTGATTAATCACAGATTGGCACTGATAATTCACCAAATATTATAAAGAAGTTAGGACACTGTTTTTCACCACCACATCGGGCTTCAGATCGCGAGATACTGATAGTAGATCTCCCGGTATGACAGCTCATTCAAATTTAGAATATTCTGATTGGTTGAGACTTTCGCGCTCTTCCAAAACATAGTGCATCCGCTTCCTCCCACGAATTGGCGGTTACTGTCGTTGGTCCTCTATTGTCCTAGCTAAATAGGTCAGGCTTCACCGCGTGCTTTTCTTGTGAGAACGCACAGCAAGTGACCACTCCCCGGCGGTGTCATAAAATTTATTGGATGGGTGGTTTACAATCTGGTCGTGTCTAGAGAAGAGTTTCAAGGATTGTCCTCGCCGTCAGGCTGGCGCCAGAAAGTTCCTTTGTGACTGCTAGTTTCACAGCCTCACTGTGGTATCTCATATGTGAAATATACAATTTAATTGTGAATTAAATTAGGCAAATTCGCTTATGGGTGCAATACTTATGCAAAAATACAACATTGTTATACTGCAAATGTGTTATCAACTAAGTTCTTGGTTTACCTGTTATTGCTGAAAAGTGGAAATAAAATTTAGCTAAATTATTGACGAAATAAAATAATAATAGCTAAAAATATACCAAAATAACTGTTAAAAAATGATGAAATTAGGCAAAAATTTTCAACACAAACAGGTGCCTCTACCCATGACCAACCAAATTTCTAAGCTGAAGACTGAACACAATTAAGTTACAGTAGTTGATGACCAAGGTTTCCACATTAATAAATCCCCAGTACATCTGATCTCAATAAATCAAAATAAAAAAAATAACAACAATAACAACAACAACAAGCGTTCACATCACTTGTGGCAGTAAAGTCCCTTTGCCATCGGACATGTCCCCTTAATCGTTACGTTAATAACACGGGTGGCCCAGATTGGTTGCGCAGTAGATGTTAGTTTTCCCTCGTCCTGCTCGTGACGTCATCACAGGAGCACCGTGACTGTGTAGCATACAACCGCACGTGTATCTCATTTCTTTGTTTATATATGTCTGTCTTATAAAGAAAGGATTTCCACGTAATAACTATACGTAATTTCTTTCTGTATATTGCTGTTGTTTTATATAGCGGCCTGCTGTATTTTGCGTAGTGTGTGTGTCGTAGTTAGTTTCTGTGAGATTTCTGTTGAGTTGCTGTGTTTCGTGCAGTGAGGTGCACTTATTTTCTTTTTGTTAGTTGCGTGAACAGTGTAATAGTAGCTGGTGTGAAATTTATGTGTTCATTGTACAGTATCATTGCGATAGAAAACTGTGCCGTTAGTGATTCACCGACCGAGCTCGATAGCTGCAGTCGCTTAAGTGCGCCCAGTATTCGGGAGATAGTGGTTTCGAACCCCACTGTCGGCAGCCCTGAAAATGGTTTTCCGTGGTTTCCCATTTTCACACCAGGCAAATGCTGAGGCTGTACCTTAATGAAGACCACGGCCGCTTCCTTCCCATTCCTAGGCCCTTCTGTCCCATCGTCGCCATATGACCTATCTGTGTCGGTGCGACGTAAAGCAAAAAAAAATAAGATTCACCGCAATCTACAGCGACACTTGATTGTTCAGCAGCGGGATTTCGGTACCTCGCCGGCTACATCGCCGACCGTGAAAAAAAGTATGACAGGCCAATGCAAAGTTCCACTGGGGAAATGCTTTCCATTTCTTCTGGTACAGCCCCTGTGTGATGGATAAAAATGTTATCTCAGGGAGGTCTACTCGTTCCATCGTTAGAATGGTAAACCAAATAAAGGAATTTGGGTAAATTTTCAGGGACACTCACGGACGTGCTGAACTGTGACGCATACCTAATATTATACGCAAAGTGTGTCAAATAATTAGCAGTAAATTCCCCGCTGTACCACCAGAAATATTAAAAATGTATGTTAGAACGAGAATATTTATACGCATACGACAAATGAACATTCGGACAAGAACTGAAAAATCCATAGCGGCTCATAGGCAAAAGGCACGACAGTGAATTTTATCTTCAAAAGCAACCACTTCATGACATCTGATCTCACAGGTAGGACTGTATTTTAATGTAGTGTTTTTCCTGTTCTTTCTTATTGTTTAATTTTTAAAAAGTAGACTATCTATGCGGAGCCTCCGTGGCTCAGACGGCAGCGCGTCAGCTTCTCACCACTGGATACCGTGGTTCAAATCCCGGTCACTCCATGTGAGATTTGTGCTGGTCAAAGCGGAGGCGGGACAGGTTTTTCTCCGGGTACTCCGGTTTTCCCTGTCATATTTCATTCCAGCAACACTCTCCATTATCATTTCATAGCATTTATCGTCATTAATAAATCACTTTGGGAGTGGCGACCCCATTGTAATAATAGCCTATATATGGTTCATTCATTACATCCCTGACCCGGCCAAAGACTGGAAAACAGGTTGTAGGTTTTCCAGGACTATCTATGCATGGTTTCGAATATGAACTTACTTCTGCTGCTGTTATAATATGTGTTAAGCTCTAAACTCGATACCTGCGGAAGTGAGTCAGTATATCGTATGTTAACATACGGTAGTTCCATCACGGAATTTTTGCTGTAAAGATTTAATATGACAAAGATTTCATATCTCTAAATATTTATGTGCACACACACGCATACACACACTCGCTCTCGCTCTCTCTGCCGTTTCGAACATCTGTTGTAAATGAAGCAGCTTGTGAAACTCGTGCAGGTAAACGGACTTAAATGAGTAGAATTTTGCTTAACGTTTGACTCGATTGTTTCCGGAATAAGGTTCCTTATCTCAGAATTGATCCATTTGCTGTCCTCCCATCATCCCTGAAAGTTTGTAACATCATCACGGATACATCCTGTATATATCTTCATACAAATATACAGGCTCTCTCCTCATCAGTCTCAATCCTTCTACATCCCTTGTAGCCTCCCAGCGAGCTCGTTACTGCTTCTCAGCTTCATCAGGAGGACAGACAACAACACACGTTGAGGGACCATCTTGACAGATCTTCAGTCTTGAAATGGGAAGTGTGAGATAAGAAGATAGATAAACTCAGGAAAATTGAAGAGAGAAAAGGGGTCAAGATAAAACCAGGTGGTAAAAGACTAAGAACACAGGACGAATACAAAAAGATGATACAGAACCCAGCAGGTCAATCAGTCACTACTGATCTCCCAGGTGGCAGATTCCCTATCTGTTGTTTTCCTAGACTTTTCTTAAATGATTTCAAAGAAATTGGAAATTGGTAAGTTATTCTATAAAAGAATAATCAATATAAGGAATGGAAAGGAACAAGCAAGTGATTGATTCGTGAACATTATTTAGCTTCCTTGTCAGTAAAAATTTATTTTGAGGCAATTTGATCTTGTTACTTCTATAGTTAACAGAACTCTGTTTGATTGACTTGGGTATTATTTATCATTTTTCACACGTGGGAGCTGTTATGAACAAAAAGTAATTTAAGTGACTGGTGCTGATAAACATTTGTAGGAACATTAAAGTGAAATTTAAGGAATTGGTCTATTGACACATTCGCTCCCATATTCAACCTGGTTGGATTAGGTTTCACGTGTGTAAAATACTGCCTACCTTAGTCGGATTTGAATTCGCGCCTAGTTTTTACGTTCATATGCATGTTAGACAACACTGTATATCAGCTTGCTGGTAGATAACAGTCGGATGAACATTTTACTACAACTTTGGGGAATTTTCCACGTTGTGGGATGTGTGATCTAAATAAGCACATGCTACTCCCGAGGTCTCCGAAGCGGGCGGATGGAATTCAAGTGGCACTGAATGATATAACAAATAGTCATGGCAAGTAAAAAATTCATATTAGGTCATCTTGTGAAGGTTTGCACAAATTTTCAGGTTTTTAGTATTTATGGTATAGGAGTGATAGTAACTTAATCATGTGTTGCATTTTACCTAGCGAGTCAGGGTGGCATCTGAAAATTGCTGGGCTGCATGATTAAATACCTGCAGAGGGGTCTGGAAGTGAATGTGTTAACATAAAATTTACATTCCTTCCTCTTAAAACAGTAAATCCAGTACAAATGATCCACTTTGTACCACAAAACAATGCTGCTTTGTGCTTACCAAATGTTGTTAAACCACTGTTCGTATAAATATCAGAGTGAGAACATGAATAGAGCAGAGACTAAAATTTCATCTTTGGCATTAAAGAGAGTTTGATGGGAGTGTTCTTGATATTTTAAGTGTTGCTTCCTCATTTCTAAAAGAGGTGAGCTGGTACTGGCCTTGAACTTTTGTTAGATGCTTTTAATACCATACAAGGTTTTGTCACTCACATTGCTGTGTCCTTAAATTAATTGGATACTGCATTAGTAGTAACTTATTGTACATCCTTGCTTACTTCTCTGCTTCCTGACATAAGTGAACACTTCACTGAGACTTCTTCATGTTTTCCTGACTTTCACATGTGATTGAAAGTATGTTCTGAACTACTAGAAACTCAGGATTAAATAACATTCAGCAGAGAGTGAAGAACATTTATATACTAGAGACATCTCGTTGGAGTTAGGGGAAAGTTTTTATGAGCAGAATGTAAGTATACATCTTCACACCAATGTAAAGGTGGAGTTCCTTATTCAACAGCAGGAGCAGCATCGCCTTAGAAATTTTTATTTGTTTTTTAGTAGTGGTTCCAAAAATTTTTTGGTTGGTATTATTGCCATTACTTAATGTAATAGAAAAATGTTACCTATTTTTTTAGTAGTTCATATTTGTTTTTGTGGTACTGTTATTGTGGTAACAATGACTAGTTTTTGACACAAATGTTTGACTTTATAGATAGATTCAAGTTACTCAAAAATCTACATTTTTATCCCTAGGGTTTTGAACTTTGTTGTCAGTAGTCATGAATTACCACATTTTTTAGGATTTAAAAATGGAAGTCCTTAAAGTGTTAGTGAAGTTGTGCCTTTGTCCAATGGTTTAAACAGGGAGTAAATTTTGGTTCATTGCTCTGTAGTTGAATGTAGTAAAGTTTTTTTTTTTTTGGTGTGTGTGTGTGTGTGTGCGCGTGCGTGCGTGCGTGTGCGTGTGTGTGTGTGTGTGTGTGTGTGTGTGATTCTAACAGCCAATGATATAGGACTTATTGTTCAGTAGTTTGAAAAGATAGCAGTATTGAATTTATTGCTTAGTCCTTGAAACAATTAGCAATATTGGGGTCATTGTTCAGTAGCTCAGTCAATGATGATATGTCCGTAACTTAGTGGTTTCAGTCATCTGAAAGGTTGTGCTTCTTTTCCAGTGATTTAAATAGTCTGTAATGCCATGTTCCTTTATGGTTTAAACTCTAGATACCATTGTTTCAGTGGTTTGAACAGTTAATAATGTTGAGTTCACTGGTGGAAATAATTAGTAATGTGATTTGTTTTAACAATGTTGTATTTGTTGTTCTGTGGTTTAAACAGTCGGTGATAATGTAGACATTGTTCAGTAGTTTAAACAATCAGTGATAATGTGGTTAGTTGGTGTTCAGTGGTTTAAATAGTCAGTTATAATGTGGTCATTGTTCAGCAGTTTAAACAGTCAATGATAATGCAGTCATTGTTCAGCAGTTTAAATAGTCAGTGATAATGTAGTCATTATTCAGTAGTTTAAACAGTCAATGATAATTTAGTCATTATTCAGTGGTTTAAAAAGTCAGTGATAATGTGATCATTGTTCAGTGGTTTAAACAGTTGGTGTATCTCTTAACTCAATCACTGCTAAAACCATATATTTATAGTTTCTTGAAAAAGATCTGCATGGTATTGTATACGTTTTGGCAGTTATAATGTGTTTTACAAGTTCAAGAGGCTATTAGATCTAAATTTTCTTAGGTTATTATAATAATCTTTAAGCTTTCAAACCAAACCCCATGGCACTACAGCCCTTGAAGGGCCTTGGCCTACCAAGTGACCGCTGCTCAGCCCGAAGGCCTGCAGATTACGAGGTGTTGTGTAGTCAGCACGGCGAATCCCCTCAGCCATTATTCTTGGCTTTCTAGACCGGGGTCGCTATATCGCCGTCAGATAGCTCCTCAATTCTAATCACGTAGGCTGAGTGGACCTCGAACCAGCCCTCAGGTTCAGGTAAAAATCCCTGACCTGGCTGGGAATCAAACCCGGGGCCTCAAGGGTAAGAGGCAAGCACGCTACCCCTACACCACAGGGCCTGCTTAAGTTTTCAAACCATAGAATATTAACATCATGGTCTTGTGATAATTTTAATGTGGTTGTTGCTCAGTGGTTTAAATACTTAGTGATAATGTACTCATTGTTCAGTAATTAAGTGGTTGGAAATAATGTATTCATTGTTGAATAGTTCAGGCAATGAGGATACAGACACTGTCAATGATGTGGTCAGTAATGTGCTCTTCATATAGTCATTTAACAGTCAGTAATATTGGGATCACCGGGCGAGTTGGCCGTGCGCGTAGAGGCACGTGGCTGTGAAGCTTGCATCCGGGAGATAGTAGGTTCGAATCCCACTATCGGCAGCCCTGAAAATGGTTTTCCATGGTTTCCCATTTTCACACCAGGCCGCTTCCTTCCAACTCCTAGGCCTTTCCTATCCCATCGTCGCCATAAGACCTATCTGTGTCGGTGCGACGTAAAGCCCATAGCAAAAAAAAAATATATATTGGGATCACTTATAAATTATTCAGAGTATGCTGAAAGGAGCAATTTTAATTGCAATTTATTGACATAACCATATACTTGTCTTTTGGGAAGTACAGAAGTTACTTATGTTATCAGCTGCTTTCAAGGGAGGAGAATGTGAATCTAAAGGAGACTCAGAAGCATTTGAACCAGATATTATCATGGTATAATTTTGCTCTAATTAATACATTTTAGCCATTAGAGAGTGGTTCCTGAATTATTTTGTGTCAGGTGCAAAGAAATATGGACTGCCAGTGCAGTAGAAAAGAAGAAAATTAGAGCATTTGAACTGCCATATTATAAGAATAATGAAAATTATTTGGGTAGACTGGGTCAGGAAGTGCTGAAGTGAGAGGAGAAACTTTGGGCAAGTTTTAATGAAAAGTAAATATTGTCTGGCTGGGAATCTCTTAGTCCAGTCACTGCCAAAATCATGTATGTATAGTCACTTAAAAAAAGAATGTGCATGGTATTGTATTAGTTTTGATAGTTAAATGTGTTTTACCTAAGTTCAAGAGACTATTAAGTCTAAATTTTCTTAGGCTATTATAATGATCTTCAAGTTTTTAAACCATAAAATATTAACATCATGGTCTTGTGATAATTTTAATGGATGCTCTCTTTTCAGCAATACAACTGCTTTACCACATCCGAGATCACCACCCCCTCCCATTCAGCCTGTCAAATCTAGTCGTGAAATGTATTCTGGACAGCATCATGGGAATGTTGGGAGAGATTCTTTTGGTATGCAGCACTCCAACAACCGAGATTCTTTTGTGGCCCATCACAATAACCATGACATGTTTGCCAATGTACAGCAGTCTAATGCAAGAATTGAACGAGATCGCAGATCATCGGCATCAACACATCTTACAGACCGAATGGAGAGGATTGAGAGTAAGTAATTTTAAAAGCTGCTCTTTCTTGAGTAAAAATATGAAATACAGTAGAAGTCTGCTGTAGCGAGTATGGCATATAACGAGAACCCCGTTATAACGACAGATTTTGTCCGTCCCTTCAAAATTCCTATATTACACTGTGTATTATCCTTCGGTTGCAGCGAGAGCCCTATCACTGACGCATCCATTATTACAAGCGATTATGCGCGCATGATTTTTTCTGTTACCGATATTTATGCACCCAATCATTATACTGCATGCGATCGATCATTTTCGGTATTATTTTCTCGCTATGCCCACTAGCGAGCTCTCTCGTCGACATTCTAAGGCAATGTCAGAGTCGATTAGTAATGCCCATTGACTGCTGTTCCGTAAATAAAATGAAAATGAAAGAGAACATTTTTTCATAATACATGCGTAAATAACTTGTCCGATAACATTTGTTAACTCGTTAAAGGTAAAGGCTGAATAAACGATCGCTTAATTTTAATGCTAAATACTGCAATTAAGTAAGATTTGGATACACCTCAAGATATGGCAGAGTGCATCATTGATTACAGAGGTTAGTTTATATTTTCTCGCATCCGTTAAATTACGGAAAGGCTATTATCATGTAAATTTATAGCGAGGAGGTTATACTGGCACTTGAAGTATGTTTTCGTCATACATATAGTACAGTTACGTTAGGATAGGTGACGCTATTTGAATAAGAAAACTGAAAGGTTTGTCACAAAATGCGATCGATCATCTTTGGTACGGTATAGTTTTCGTGTTATGTGGATTTGCGAGCTCTATCGTAAACATTCAAAGGCGATGTTGGAATTGATTAGTAATACCCATCGACTGCTGTTCTCTAAAGAAAATTTGAAATGAAAGAGGATAACACGTTTTTGTAATAAATGCCTAAATAATGTGGCCAATAGCAGTTGTTAACTCGTTAAAAATAATAATAATTTTAATGTTATACCGTACTGTATACTGAAATTGAGTAAGAATGTGATACACCTCAAGATATGCCAGGGTATATCATTGATTTGGAGGATAGTTTATATCTTGTAATCTAGTTAAATTTCGGAAAGGCTATTCCCGTGTGAATTTTTAACGAGTAGGTTATCATTTCTCTACATGCATTTCAAATATGTTTTCATGATACATATAAGGTTAGGTTAGGAGGTGTCAAAAACATATCAGATGTAAGGCTCTATGTTTTGCTCTATTCACCAGCGTTTCATCTTAGGTTTGATACTAGACTCGTCAGAGTGGGTTGTGTCAGACCCTACCCACTGACGCTGGGGTGTATGCAGGTGAACTTATCAGAAGCCCTTATAAGAGGCACAGTCTGATAACTGCATGCGGGAGATAAATCTCCACAATGGAATTATTGCCCACGTAGGTTAGGAGGTGCCATTTGAAGAAGAAAACTGAAATGTTTGCCACAGAAGCCTCTGGAGTGATACTGTATTTCTCCGAATCTAAGATGACGTTTCTTCCTCAGAATCTAATGTGAAAAATCAAAGGTCATTTTGCATTTGCGGCATGACAGTAATGAACACCACTGGCAACTACCGCAGTAACCACCCTCTTTTTTTTCACCCCCGCGTGCGCGCACACACAAAACTCGTTGACAGTACCGACCGACTCTTTATCATACATCGCTAGCCACGGCGACCTGTTGTACAGTGCCTATGTGTAACGTCATGACGAATATAAGAACCAAGTGTGATGACTCATCGAGTTCAGGCAGCGCTAGAGTTTGGTAGCTCCGCAATACCTATCAGCTGGTCTTAGGAATGGTGACACAGGAAACGTATTACTCCGTAACTGATAAGTATATACACTGTCTTTTATAAAAAAATGAGAGATTACAATTAAAATACCACGGCAGAGAACAATGGAAAAATATCATAACGGAAATAAGAGCTACGACTTTCATCACATGTTGCGAAAAGCACAAGTTACTCGAGTGTATATATACATAAATAACACAACTCCCAGCATATTAAAAAACACCGATGAACTATTTAAAGGTAATACTCTACTTACCATCTCAGTTTGTCAGTTACTGGACTTTCGAAAGCTTGCGTGAAGATTTGGCGGATGTTCGAGATTGTAAATCTCGCTGGATTTCTTTTACTCTGAAGAAAAATCGGCACTTCAGATAATGATAAACAAGGCTGGGGATTATATCCATAACATGTTGAAGACAACAGCCAGCACCTGAAGGATCAACTGAAATTATGTCTATAGAATCGATACAATCAAAAAATATTTTGCTCCACATCGATTTTGAGTTCAGTTTTTCACTAAATACTTTCTCGGCCTGGAAAAGAATGTCACATATACTTTTCGAAGGACGTGTTAAAAACACTTCATTATTGCTTGAACCGCAGTCTTTTATTTCGGAGAGAACTGAAAATGTACTATGATTATTATCACGTAGAGAATGGGCACAGGGCGAACACTTAATAAATTTAGAAGAGTGCTTAACAACGTACCCAGCCAAATGGTTCACTAAACACTTCTCAATCGAAGAGTTTCGAACTGTGTATTTCTAACCTGCTTCTCCAATAAATTAATTCTCGATTTTGCTGAGTTTAGATTGGATCTAGCTCGATTTAAATTTTGATTAGCATTTTTTAGGCGCCTTTTGAGCGATAATATTGTCCTTTCGGCATCAGAAAGCACACTAGAGTAACCCAAATTTTGATCAACATTAGACTGACCTTTTAATTCTCCACTTGCTGCTACACTCCCATCTTCAATCTTCTTTCTTCTTCTTCTAGTGGCGTCTAAGATTCTTTTTTCCTGTTGGGAGTTTCACAGGACTTAATCTCACTTGAAAGGTATTTCGGCAAATTCGGGAAAATGTGAGGCACTGCTCCTGGACGTAATTTCGATCTCTCACGAGGCATAACCACTTTTTCACCATTCACTATAAAGTTATCTGATTTTACTATCAAATAATCAGAGAAATGAACTTGACAAATTCTACTATTCCTTTCGTGGAATAGCTCTTGCCCATTTTTCAAATTTATTTCTATCCTTCGGTGGTGAAAATAATTTTATACCATTAACTACTCTACCATAGCCTGACTTACAGCCAGGCACAAAACAGTACGGAATGTTGAACTATTAATTTAATCAGGCCACATAACACACGTGCTTTAAGTGCTCAACACACAATGAACTGAGTTTAGGAACTGAAAGCAAAGGAAATTCAACTTGTTGACTTGAAATATCTCGCACAATAACATCTCCCGTCCTTTTCAACACATGGTTTGCTGGTCTATTGAAGCACGTGTTGGACACCGACGTTTGTAGTGCTACAAAATTAAATTCTTTTCAAGGTCCACCTATTCAATACAATGACGTTTTATTGTGATTTAATCACATGTCAAATAGTCAAATGGTACCAGTTTCGGCATCTATGTGCCATCATCAGCCTTGGGTACAAATTAAAATTAAAACAAGATATACATTCCTAAAACATCTAAAAGATAAAATTATGATACAATTGGTATGATATAAAATTCTTAAAATTCCGGCTGTTCGTTACATAATTCAGGCCACTGCGTAGGCTAACTGGAGCCACCGGCAGTGCCAATGCACTAAGAGACTTTGTCTCATCACTAAAAATTGATGCCTGCTTGGCCATCAGATGATATAGATGTTGATTCCCATAGGGAATCTGAAATATTTGTCCTTAATGAGCAAATTTATAATACCAATATAAATGGTCCGTTTTAGTGATGAGACAAAGTCTCTTAGTGCATTGGCACTGCCGGTGGCTCCAGTTAGCCTACGCAGTGGCCTCCACGGTATGCACTAGCCAGCGTATTGGTAGGTGTGCTAGGTACCAACTGATGAGCCCACCCTAGCACACGAGGGCGAAACGCTGGCAACCAAGAATGAGCTAGCTGGAAAATTTATAATGTCCAATAACGGACCATTTATATTGGTATTATAAATTTGCTCATTCAGGACAAATATTTCAGATTCCCTATGGGAATCAACATCTATATCATTCTACTGTACCTGACGCTTAGTAAAATTAAGTTTTATAGACAGCAGGAATATTTTTCTGATGGATCTTCATATTGTAGAGACACGTGGAATATGTATTGCCGTCAAATTTTCGACGAGTTCTCTTCGATAGTATGATGCCAATTTTAAGTTAATAGTTATTAAACTCACTGAAATAAAGCATAATTGTACAGCTACAAAAAAGTACAGCATAACTAAAGCCAATATTTGGCGTCTACAAATAGTCTAAAAATGCGTACTGTATAAGAAAGACATTCCTGTGATTTTACAAAGCACTTTTTAAGCCTGATTAACATTTTTTGAAGGAAAAAGTGGTCTTGGATTTGGAGAAATACGGTAATATATATTTTTCAGAATAAAATTAAACATACACTTTCACGTAGTATCGGATTTTGAAAAATAACTTACAAGTAAGCCGTAGTGTGGATATTATTCACAAAAACGCAAGTTTTGAACAAACTGATTGCCGTTTCATACTGATATTAATGTGTATGGAGGTTTTCCTGACTTTTACAAAAAATCGGATATAACAACAATCCGCTATAGCGAGTAAATTTTTCGCCATTATGAATTCTCGCTATAACAGACTTCTACTGTGTTATTAAGGGTTTGTATCACCAGGACCTACTGAATTCCACAAGTCTATAAATTTTAACAACACAGAGCACCTTATTTGTACTTTTGTTCCAGAATTCTTAGCATGTATAATGTACTTGTATTAATTATTACTCACCTACATCATACGTAATATTTCATTTTCATTTGCAACCTTTCAACCACACTCCATATTGTAAAATTATATTTTTCATAAGACTCTTACTGCTAAAAACATGTTTTAGGATTTGGCATTTATTTTGTGTATGTTTTAATATGGCTGATGATGACCCCAAGTAGAGTTGAAACTAGTCCCATGTAATGTAAATACTGTAAATACAACTTAGTATTGAATAGGTGGAAAACTCTACTGTGCATTATTTATATGTTCTACTGTCTTGTAATAGATTTCATGTATCTCTTACTTCAGTATTAAATACAATATAGGTATATGTATGCCTCTATGTACCCATTATTATTATAATGCAGTTCTAATCACCTTACTGTTCTTCTTATCAGTATCGTCACTTCATAGACCGGTTTGATGCAGTACCCACTTTGTGTTGTAAGCTCTTCATCTCTATGCAACTGTTTCATAAATATCTACTTTAATCTGTTTTTTACATTCAGGACTTTGGCTCCCCTTATCATTCTTATCCCAGAATTCCCTCCAAAAGTGACTGAACAAAACTTGAGTAGATCCTTTCAGTCTATATCTTCCCATGTTTAAATTTTGCCATATAATTCTTATCTTGTCACTGAGCTTGATAGCTGCAGTCGCTTAAGTGCAGCCAGTATCAGGTATTCGGGAAATAGTGTGTTAGAGCCCCACTGTCGGCAGCCCTGAAGATGGTTTTCTGTGGTTTCCCATTTTCACATCAGGAAAATGCTGGAGCTGTACCTTAATTAAGTCCATGACCACTTCCTTCCCACCCCTAGCCCTTTCCTCTCCCATCATCGCCATAAGACCTATCTGTGTCGGTGAGACCAAGAAAAAACAACTTGAAGAAAAAATCTGATCTTGCCAACTTGATTCACCATATTTCAAAGACTTCTGTTGTCTTTATTTCTACTTTCCTGTTCCACTTCTTTACAGTACCAGACTGCATACAAAATTCTTCAAAAATATATTTTTAATATGCATAATTATATTTGAGACAAGCTAATTTGATTGTGGTACTGTAGAAGAATTTTAACAGAGTTATAATTTAAAAATTAATTATCGATGGTCACTGAGTTCTCAAATAGATTAATGTCTAACATTTTCATTTTTGTTACTTTATTGTAGTTGAAGAGTCATCTGAATTCCTGAAGCCTGTGGATACTGCACCTCCTACAGTTCTTGAACGTCGAGATTTGGGCCGTAATCTAGAAGCCATAAAAACTAAGCTCTTTGGTCCAAGTAATGCAGCTTACTTTACATACAACAGAGTTACCTGGAAGCTTATGGTTAAGAAGGAGGTATGTAAATGGTCTGAAATGGTACAGTATTTAATTAATTACATTGCTCAATTGTAGGTAAGATACATTAGTCGATCGTTCGTTTTACTAATATAATACGAACATTGTGTATGTCCACATGTTCATATTTTGGTCACTATTTTGTAAGGGTTGATAGTACACACAATGCGGAGACCTACTGTAACTCTGGTGCCAAATGTTGTTCTGAGACTTCAATTTTAGTGATACACCATTTCAAGGCCTCACTAGCAGTGTCCTATGTTAAAGAGTAAGAATTCTCACTTTCAATTGTAACTCCTTGTGTGGAATTCAAAGCTATCCAAAATATGTACTGTAATTCTAGCACCACATATGTTGTTTTGTGACCTCAGTTTTGGTGAGATATATATATACCACTTAGAATGATTTGGAAGACATGAAGAGATAAGATCAGAAACATAGAAATCAGAGAGAAAATTGGATTCCCTAAACTGCAAGTCAAGATAGAGACCAGTAAGCTGAATATGGGCACATGATGAGAATGGAAGAAGATAGAGTTCCAAAGTGAGTATCTGGAGAGAAAAGGGAAGACAATAGAGAAGGCCCAGACAAATCTAGATTGATACAGTGAAGGAGAGTATAGAGAAGAAATATGGAAGAAAGGAGGGAAGGAAGGAAGGAAGGAAGAAAGGAAGGAATGAAGTGGTGGAGAGAGAGACAACGGTGGAGGTCTTTGATTAATGACTTGGCCCGGGGAAATGAAAAAGATATCACTTGGAGATGCCAGTACAGTAGAACCTTGATAATTCAAAATCGGTTAATTCAAAATCCCACCTAATTCGAAGCAGCTCTCGTCCCCGGAAACATGAGATACAGTTTTGCATGTTATTTAAATTGTTTAATTCAAAATACGAATAATCCATAATTCGAAGTACAATGTCAGCCCCATTACCGAAATTCAGACTTTTAATTCGAAACTGCCTTTACATTTTAAAATAATAGTATGTAACAGAGTAATTTCAACTTGAAATTTATCTGCGTCATAATAGAACGCGTGTTCCGGAAATTGGAGGGGTAGCTTTCCGCACTTACACTCACTTCGGCGAGTCTACAGTGCGCTTCACAATTGCTAAGTTGAATGAAATTGGAATTCTTTTGTATTCAGCCTTTTAAGGAATGCCATAATATCACGTAACAGGCAGTGTGCGGATAACAGAATCCGCGAACACTGGCGATGCCGACAGTTGACGAAAAAAACGTGGCTCATATAATAAATTCGTAGGCACCGAACAATTTTGTCATTGCCGATGAAACTGCATTGCTTTATTTTAATGCGAGCCCTAATGGTCTTATGGTTAAAGGAGAAACTGCCAGCCGGGGAATCGTATAAAGGTGCGGAATGGGGGTCATTGTAGTGCGTTGCAATTCACATGGAAGCAAGAAACTTTATCTCCTCGTCATAGGAAAGTTTGATAAGCCACATTGTTTTAAGGGCGTCGGGCACTTTCCATGCTAGTACAAAGCATCTAAAAAGGCAAACAGTACAGAAATCCAAAAAATAATACATTTGCACAGGGGAACTAGCATAATTTATCCTCATCTTTGAAATGTGTGATTTTTTCCTTTTGTTGCGTGAGGTTATGTTTGTCAGTGATTTATCCAAGTGCATTATTTGAACACTGTAAATCATACCTTTTTTTCTTTCTTTCATTTCATGAGGTTATGTTTGCCATTGAGATATCCAAGTGCATTATTTGAATACTGTAAATGCACCTTCTTGGATACATTCTGGAAATAGTTCTTTTTTCATGGCATTTGAAAGGTATAAACTGTGAATCAAGGTTAACTGCATGCAATAACGGGCCTTAGAATATTTTGTAACGTGGTAAGGTTTGGTACTTCTGAATTGCGAATTGGTGGTTAATTCGAAATCACGTAATTCTAAGTCCGATTTTTGAGTCCCAATGACTTCGAATTAACGAGGTTTAACTGTACTAGTATTTCTTGCCAAATGTGGTGTTAACGTATTTGCTTGCATATAACACGCCACAGTGTATATCTCGCACCCCATTTTTAACATTTGAAATTGCAGGGGAAAAAATCCCTGTACATAACTCGCGTTAATTTTTGACGTCGACATAAGGACATCCAGTACATGAACGAAGTAAAGTTTGGGTATTCCATGGACGTGCCTGCATTAAATATCGGGACTGTACCAGTTGCTCTTACAGTACTTTGTACGTGACAGTGCAAGAAGAAGCTGCATTTCTTTCTACCTGCAGAACAGTTGAGGCTAGCTGTTGTAACAAAAATACCCAACTCGCAAACTCCCGCCCCAAGGCCGCATTTCTAGGCAGTCAGTCACGCTCGGGCATCCTTCTCACTCTTCCATCTTTGTCATAATGCTTATCGCTACCTGTCCGGCAGAGCTGATCACGTGAACTGGAAGTGTTTCCCTGTCCAAGCTGTCAAGTGATCACGGTATTAGGTATCGTCCATCTGTTGTATTGTCGACAAGTACTTTTCATTCTTGTTTCTCAGTTAAGTTTTCTTGTGTAGGTCGATTTTTAAGTTATGGAGAAACATGGGAGTCATACGTCTGGGTTTAAACTCAAAGTGATAAAATATGCTGAAGAACATAGTAACAGAGCTGCTGGTTGAGAATTCAGTGTGACTGAGTTTAATGTTCACTACTGGCATAAACAGAAAGCTGCACTAGAAACCACCAACCGAACACATAAGGCATTCAGAGGGCCATTCAGAGCTGGAAGACAAGTTGCTTCATTACATTACAGAGTTGCAAAATGATGGCTTTAGTATCTCACACAAGATGCTACATTTCAAAGCGTGCCAACTAGCGATTAAAGGAGGAATCAGTTGTTCGGATCTGAAAGTGAGCCGGGGTTGGATCCGTAGATTCATGACATGAAAGGGATTGTTTCTTTGAAAGCGAACATCTATCTGCCAGAGAATTCCAAGCGATTTCAGCAACAGAATCATAGATTTTCATTGCCATGTGATAGCAATGCAGAAGAAGAAGAAAAAAAAAATTACCTCTTATCTCAAATTGGCAATGCAGGTCAAACCCCGATAAACTTTGGGCATGCCATGCAACACTACCATCAACAAGAAAGGAGAATCTAGCATGGTTGTACGTACAGCTGGGTGTGAAAGACAGTGTTGCCCTGCCATGCTAGCAATAAACGCAGGCAGAAGAAAATTGCCACCATACGTTATTTTCAAGAGAAAAACAGTGCCTAAAGCAAAGTTTCCCAAAGGCATTCATGTACGGGTTCAAGAGAAAGGATGGATGGATACTGCTCTTGTCCAGGACTGGGTCTGTACGGTTTGGGGAGCTCAGCCAGAGCACTGCTTCGACGCCCAGCAATGCTAGGGTGGGACAGTTTCTGGTGGAAAACATGAAGAAACGTCTTCAACAAATGAAAACTGATCTCGTAATTCCTGGTGGACTTGCACATTGTCAACAGCCCTTATATGTTTCCGTCAAAAAGCCCTTCAAGGACAACATACGTAAATTGTACACCGAATGGGTGGCAGGAGGGGAGCACGAGCTGATGCCAAGGGGCAAAATCAAGAGGCCGTCAGTATAACTCGTGTGTGATTGGGTTATGCAGGCATGGGTTATGGTGTCAACAGATGTTATTGTGAAGAGTTGCTTGTTCTTCTTAAATACTACGTAAATATAAATTGAATTAAAATTAATTACAAACAATGTGGTGGTTAAGATACCTGATTATAATGTACTTAAAACGATAAACACTTAGTGAATCACCTAAGCTATGTAAACAGCTGTAGATGTTCTAAAAAAGAACAAAACATGTACTGTGTGTAATTAATTAATTTGCTAAAATGCAAATATAAGTATCAAAAAGGTGGAAGATTTTTATTGTTATAAGTCTTTGTAAATAGGATTTGATACGGAAAATGAAGCTGATTTCTTGCAAAGGCTTTTCAAGAAATAAGGTTTGAATTTAGACGTTAAATGGAAGTGGTACGTTCATTCATCACCAAATGGCTCACCAGATGTGCTGCAGCACTAGCGTTCGAAGCGGAAACTGACAGAACCATCAGAATCAGTCTGAGAGGAAGTCACGTAACATAACAGGAGTACACACATATTAAAGTATGACATAGACACAAGTCAAGATTTTCTTCTGAAGACGGAGAGCAAAGTTCTCTGGGAAACGTTAAGAATTTCACCTTTTTTTTTTTTTCTTGACATGGCATAAGCCCAAAAGCCTATATCATGTCTATAGCTATGAGACTGTTCAAAGTGAAAGTGCTGCCGATAGCAGCATATGGCATGGAATTAATATGGGAGTACCTCTCAAAAAGAACTTGAAAACCTGATGTTGGGGATATCACTAATAAGTAAAACACTGAATCACTTTACTTCGTCATGGCTGCCATCTTTATTCTTACTTACTACAAACCAGTACAAAACAAAAGCATAAATACAAGCGATATGGCAGTTCCCAGTAGCTCCGCTAGATAGCAGGAGCTCATACTTGAAATACTAAACTATGTACAGGGAGATTGCATATCCAAATCACATAACGCCGTTAGAGTGTGTACGAGTCCTTTTCTATGAATCTCCAACATCCTCCCCACCCTGGTCTATCTCGAGTGGGATGACCAGCTGGACAGGTCGTGTCACATGGTTTCCGTCCGAGGTGCGAAGAATAACCGTTCTAGTTCTCCCGTCACGTCCTTCGCGTAATTCTTCGACCCGTGCTTTATTCCACATGTGTCTTGGGCGTGTATCCTCTTGTAGTAAAACTACGTCACCAACCCTGATTCTTGACCCATGGTCTCTGGGCTGGCGAACTTCGTGAAAATTCCGTAATAGTAGCAAATACTCTTTACTCCAACACTTCCAGAAGTCGTTAGTCATTCGCTGGAGTAGTCTGAAGGTTCTAACAAGGTCTCGCCTAGGTGGTTCTGGTCCAGTAGGTATCGTGGTGAGTCGATCGCCAACGAGGAAGTGGGCTAGAGTCAATACACCACCATTGTCATCATGTTGCATCAAGGGTCTTGTGTTTAATACGGCTTCTATGCTAGTCAAAACAGTCCGTAGCCCTTCATCATCAATAGTGGAACGTCCAAGTATTTTCCGTAGACATCGCTTGGTGGGGCCGATTAGTCTTTCCCACCATCCTCCCCACCAAGCGGCACGTGGGGCAATGAACTTCCATGTGATACCTTGCAGGGCCATATAGTGGTGTGTCCGTGCCGCTGTCAGTTCTTTCCACAAGTCTGTTAACTCTGCGTTCGCTGAATGGAATGTCTGAGCGTTGTCGCTTTAGATCGTGTGTGGTATACCATGTCGGCCTATAAACCTCTGCAAGGCCTGTAGGAATTTGTCTGTCAACATGTCACCGCATAGTTCTAAGTGTAAGGCACGCGTTGTTGCCCAGGTGAATAATGCAGTGTAGGCTTTCTTCATGAGGTTGCCAGAAGTAACGTACAGTGGTCCTGCGAAGTCTAGTCCCATTACTTTGAATGGTCTGGAAGGACGTAGACGATCCAGGGGAAGTGGTGCTTCTAATTCCGTCGGTCTCCTCCGGTGACCAACTTTACACGGAAGGCAAGTGTGTAAGACCTTCTTGATTGTTTGGCGTGCTCGCAAGATCCAGAATTCTGTGCATAGTTCAGTTAGGAGAGCGGGAACACCTAGATGGTGAAGTCTTATGTGAGTTTGTTTTATCAGAAGTTTACAGAATGTGTGTGAGCCATCCAGAATTATAGGGTGCTTTTCGTTGCTCGAGATGTCTGCGTGTTGTAGCCGTCCGCCTAGTCGGAGGATACCATGTTGTAGAAATAGATTGTAGCGAAAGATCTTCGAAGCTCGTGCTAGTGGAAGATTATTCTTCGGGGCTTGCAGTTCAGAAGCAAAGCATTCCTGTTGAACTTGCTTTATCCAGTACGTTCTTGCTTCTTCCATTTCTGAGGCTGTGAAGTTGTGACAAGACTTGGTTTTCTCCTTCAAACATTTCACGAATCGTAGAATCCACGCGGTAACTCGTAAAAGTTTCCAGTACGTACTAAATCGTGAGGCAGCAAACAATGGTGCTGGGGTGATGGTTGCAAGAACTTGAGTGGTCTTCCTTTCCTCAGGTAGACTCATATTAGTGGGGGGTGACATCTCTGGGCCATGAGTATGAAGGTCCATTCAACCACGAAGGTCCGTGCCACCATGAGTCCAAGGACTCCAGTTGGTGTGCTTGAAGTCCTCTAGAAAGGTGGTCAGCTGGGTTGTTGATTCCGGGACAGTGTCTCCACTGACTGGACGGGGTATGTGTCAAAATTTCAGTCACCCGGTTACAGACAAATGTCTTCCAACGGTTGGGATTACTTCTTATCCACCCCAGTGTGACTGTAGAATCGCTCCATAACGTGGCAGGGATGGACGTTACTCCAGTGGCTTCATAAAAATAATGTAGAAGTCGGGATCCGACCAAGGCTGCTAACAATTCGAGCCTGGGAAGAGTCACTTTCTTCACAGGGGACAGTCTGGCCTTGCTGCAAACTAAACGAACAGTGTAAGCGTCGTCGACAAGTGACCGGACGTACAATGCGGCGCCGTATGCTCTTTCGGAGGCGTCGCAGAACACGTGCAGTGATATGTCTGTACCGGAATTTGAAATGGCAATCCATCGTGTTATCCGAATTGGAGAGAGGTGTGAGAGCCAATCGTTCCATCAATGGGTGAGATTAGGTGGTAAAATTTCTTCCCATGCCAGTCCTTGACACCAGGTGTCTTGGAAAAGGATTTTGGCAGTGATTGACACAGGTGAAAATAGTCCAAGTGGGTCGTAGAAGCGTGCAGTGGCTTTCAGTAACTGTCGTTTTGTTACTGGCTGTGTGGATAGTTTTGCAGAGACGTCACCTGGGGTTGTAAAGAGTTGGTCTGATTCCGCATTCCAGTCGATACCTAATACTCGTGTCTGCAGTACGACTTCTTGAGTTTCTGCTTTCCAAATGTTCATTAATGGCAAGGAATTCGTGATCCATTTGCAGAGTGGGAGTCGAATGTGGCGCAGGAGGGCTGTCAGTTCATAATAAAGAGTAACGGCCGTATTGTCGTCTTCTACGCTGGCAGTGAAGTCATCCATAAATGTGCAAGCATCTAGGAGAGGTGCTGCCATGGGATAAGTGATGTAGTGTAGGGTAGCTAGTTCACGGAGAGTGGCTGAGAGGAGGAACGGGCTACAGGTGAGGCCAAAGGGTAGACGGGTGAATCGGTACGTTACGACGTCCTCTGTTGTCGTGTAGATTCCGTCTGTAGTAGTGTCGATGCGGTACCAAAGAAATCTGGTGAGATCTCTATCTTTTTCGTCGAGGGCTAGCTGGAGGAACGCCTGGGTACCGTCACATGCGATGGCCTTTCGATGCAATCGAAACCTTAAGAGGGTGGCAAAAATTTCGGGTTGGAGATTTGGACCCATGTGGAGGGTATCGTTGAGGGATGGGAATCCTAGTTCGTGAGAGGAAGCGTCGTACACTATCCTCCATTTAGTGTCATCTCGTTTCTCCATCTTGACGGCATGGTGTGACAGATAAAACATATTTCCAGGGATTGCGGTATCGGGGGCTAGTTCCACTTGCTCTCGAAGCACGTAGTCCAACATTTGCGTCTGATACATGTTCTTGAAAGTTGCGTCTTGATGTAGCCATCTCTGTAGTGTTCGGAACCTTGCTTCGGTTGTTGCCAAATTATCGGATAAGACTATATCCCGTTTGCGAGGAAGGGATACGACTCTTCGTCCGTCGTGGATGCGGTAATTGTCGTGGAACTCTTGAAGAATAGCAGCAATCATGTCGTCTAGTTGTCTGTGTTTCGTCTCTCGAATGCCGATTGTCTCGAGGTCCCAAAAACGTCGCATGGAGTCGTCAGATATCTCGTCATTGTTGACTGAGACGTGGTTTGTCATAACATTGTTGACAGTGGTACCAGAACGGTTGCCTGTGAGGACCCAACTGAAGATTGTTGGAAGTAGGACTAAAGAGGGTGTGATGGGCTGTGGTGGATCTAGTTCACGACTTTCCAATAGTTGTCTGCACCAATAAGGATTTCAATCGGCAAGTCATCTGCATCGTTGGTTTTTGGATCAGCGAGTGGCAGATTTCTGTGGTTAAGAGTGACTGCTGGGTGGGATGAATACGTGTTGGCACTTTCGAAAGCTGTGATAGTGACGGCGGTTTTTGTCGAAAATCCGATAATTTCAAATTGGGTGAGTCGACGTGGCTGAAAGCTATTGCTAGTTGTTTCGAAGGCTGTGACTGCTAGGTCTCAAGTACAGATTACTGGTAGCTGTAGAGTGTCCAATAATGACGTGACAATAAAACTTGATTGACTTCCAGCGTCTAGAAGGCATCGTGTGTTTTTGTGTGCCCCTGTTGGTCCCTGTATCTGAACACGGGCTGTCTGCAGAAATGAAAAACTGGGTGGCCCTGTTTCAATCTTTCCGACAGAAGTTGACTGGGATTGGCTCTGGTTGCAGATGGATACGTGGTGAAGTTGTTTGCATTTAGAGCATGACACTCTGCCCTTCTTGTTGCAGTTCTGGACGTTGTGACCTCGATTGAGGCACAGAAAGCATCTTTTGGAGAGTTTCAGCTTCTCCACCCTAGCTTGGGGTAGGACTACTTGTGTGCATCCCTGTGCCCAGTGACTTCTGCTTTCGCAGAAGGCACAGAATGGTATTATTGCGGGCTTGTTCTGCTCCATTCTTAACTTTTGTGGCCTAGTACTGACTTGGAGAGCAGCTGCTGTAGGTTGGGAAAGTGATGGAAGTGCGATGCTGGTCTCTCCCCTGAGTTTCTGAGTGCTAAGGGCCGCTTCTACCTCCTCACGAAGAAATTCTATCAGAGACATCATATGACCTCCGGAGATTTTGTTGCGCTTTGCGTGAATTAGCCAACATGTGCAGATTGCCGCTGGAAAAGCTCGTAAAATCTTTGGGGCAATCACGCGTCCGTAAACATTAATGTCTTCGCCGAGTGCCTTGAGGGCTTGAACTCTACGGTGGCACTCCAGGTATGTCACGTTGAGATCATCAGGATTCTCTGCTAAGGTAGGTGGTAAATTCTCCAGGTAGTTCAGATGAGCCTGAATTATTTTATCCTTGTCGCCATAACGTTCAGTAAGTAAAGTCTTGACCTGGGCGTACGTTTCTGAACTAAGTGCTATACCATCGACGAGTTGCTTGGGTTCCCCTCGTAGATATCCTCGTAATAACACATGTTTGCTAATGTCTGGAATCGTGGTGTTGTTGTCAACTGCTGTCTCGAACTGTTCCCAGAAACGAGACCAGGACTCTTATGTCACCTGAGAATGGCTCAATGTGTATTGTCAGGAGTTTAAATTCTGGAACAACTGGGAGTGGAATATAATAGCTAGAACTGGGAATGGATGCTGACGCATTTGTCTCTGCTGGTTTCCGTGTAAGAACTTTGTTGGCATGCTGTATAGCTCTTGTTGCACTGTCGACATAGTTTTCACATGCCTGTACATCTGTTTCATAATCTGTGTCGGGTAACTGGTCGTGTATAACATCGTCTGAGGAAACTAATAATTGCAAAGTGTTCTGAAGTCTATCACGAAGATATTCTATTTCGTCATAGTCTGGTGTACTTGTTTTGTCTTTTAAAAGATTGACAAAGCGCGTTAAATTTGCTCGCAGAGTAGTTCGCTTTCTTTTCAGAAGGGACAGATCTTGTAGACATCGCTGAAGGTGTGACAGACAGGCGATTTATGACGGCTGAGGAGGGGGTGCAAATGAACGAGCTGCAGGCAGGGCTTTGTTCCCGTGACAGTAGGTAGTTGGGCCGGTAATAGTCCGCCTTGTTTCCAGTAGGTGGCAGCACTAATCACACAGAGCAGCGTGGATTTGTTTTAGAAATAACGATATTCTTGAGGCATGCAGAAATAATATCTACATCAATGCAATAATGCTGTATAATCCCCATATAGCATGCTACGTTACTGATTCAGTACATTGTATCTCAGAAGAAATAACTGTTCTACTCATCGTGATCCTGGGTCGAGTGGCATGATGAAACATTCCCTTTACAGGAGATCCGTGGTTACTTGGCATGAAAGTTCTCCAAATCTTGAAAGTTCGTGATGGAATGTATCGTAACTTGAACAGATGGGTTATTTCGGCACCATAAATGTTGGGGATATCACTAATAAATAAAACACTGAATCACTTTACTTTGTCATGGCTGCCATCTTTATTCTTACTTACTACAAACCAGTAAAAAACAAAAGCATAAATACAAGCGATATGGCAGTTCCCAGTAGCTCCACTAGATATCAGGAGCTCATACTTGAATTACTAAACTATGTACAGGGAGATTGCATATCCAAATCACATAACGCCGTTAGAGTGTGTACGAGTCCTTTTCTTCTCCAACACCTGAGATGGCAAGGTTCCTTGAATGAGTTTCAAACATGTCAAAATATATGCAATTTCGACTGGTCTATGTTCTTGTGAAGGAGATGTAAGTAAACAGTTCCTCCTGCCATCTACAGTGTTCCAGTTCCTCCTGCCATCTACAGTGATCTGTAAGGAGCTACTACAGAGGCTTCATATACAGAATTTCTACACAGAAGATGTGATGATAAATAGAGATTGGACACAAGCAGGGTATGACTTACGCCATATTGTCACCAAGTTCACTGAACATGAATTTCACCATAAAATGTATAAAACGGAAGGATTCCATGACTTGGAATCTTACTGTATATGCAAATGATGCAGGCAAGCACATGAAGGATATCGTGCTCTAACTATGAACTGTATATGGTGAGAAACTTACACGAAACAATGTCAGAGGTTCATTAATCTCTATTTTTTTGTAGGTAGGACCATTTGCTGCAATTACAATTACTGTTATTATAGGACAAAACATGGTTTTTAATTTTACTTTCACTTTTGCATACTTATTACAGTTCGTAATTATACAGGTGGAATATATTATGATGTACGCTGTCTTTTTTTAGGTATTTTCTCCGGCAGAAACACTAAGCAGTCCACTAGCCCTACACTTGGTATTTTGCCAAGTGGTTCAGGACTGTCTCAATAACGGCTGTGTACGAATCAGTCGGGAGCAGCGTGCCAAAATGAAGAAGGTAAGAAAACACAAAAAGCCAGACCCGTCATCTTTCTCTGCCTAACAATCTCGGGTGTTATAAAACTATTTATTTTCTTCCTGATCTTTTATGTTTTCACGTATGTCCTTGTCTTTTCTTTCTATTGCTCCCTCTGCCAATGGTAATGTGCCATTATGGTGTTTATTGCTTGCATATATCCCTATCTTACTTCTGAACTTCCTGTCTTCATTGTTTATTTATAATTCAAATACTACTGATTAATACTGGTGATATTCTGCCATATTACCCCAGACACTGATAATGAATGTCAGCAATTCAAACTGATCTTTGCTCGTTTATTTTGTTGTAGTATTTTGTCGTTATTCATGAAGGTGAATTGCTGCATTTATGCATTAATGCAATATTCAGTATAGCCTGTATAACACTAAATAGTGTGGCCGTGCATGGTACAGTAACACGCTATGGCTATGGAGCCAAGCTCTGTATTCAGGAGATGAATGAGTTCAAACCCCACTGTCTGCTGTTCTGAGAATAGTTTTCTGTAGTTCCTCCTTACTTCAAGACAAATGCCGGGACAGTTCCTATTCATAGGCCACAGCTGATTCTTTCCATTCCTTACCCTAATTTCATTCACCATCATTCATCTTCATTAGCTTCTGAACTGAGGTTGGCACAAGAAGGGCACTCAGCTGTAGAAACATGCCATATCAATGTATTTCACCTCAACCCTGATCCTGTGTCAAGAAAAAGGACTATTGAGTAGACATACATTCGTATATATGTACACTGCCCGAAAAGAAACGTGCAGCATTCTCAAGGATTATGTTCGCTGGCACCAGGGTATATGTGCGTACTGAAGGGTTGTTGTGTTAGTGATTCACTTGTCATGGACGTTGACTATCAGATGGCGCTCAGGAGGCCTATCTGTGTGTACTCTGTTTTGACTCTGCTGGCAGTAAAAGCATTGAGGTTAGAGGTGAACAGTGTATGCAACATCCATTCTAGGGTACAAACCTCCCCGCCAACGAGTACATGCTCCTGTTGAACAACTGCAGCCATTTGAACGGGGCCGCATTGTGGGCCTGCGGGAAGCTGGATGGATGTATTCACGGATTGCTGCACATGTTGAGTACAGTGTATCAGTAGTGTGTCGCTACTTTGAGCAGTGGTCTGTAGAACATTCCCACACCATAGACCAGGCTCTGGACGTTGACATAGTAGAGATGCACTTCAAATTTGACGCATTGTGCAAGCAGCGGTGGCTGAGCGAACATCATCCAGAAACAAAATTTGGTCACATGTTGCACCTTCTGTGTCGCCAAGGACCACTGGGAACCAGCTGCTTGCAGCAGGATTAAGATCCCATATGCCTCTGGCCAGGCTACCACTGACACCATGACATCGTCAAGCACGGCTACTCTGGAGTCGTGAGAGAGTCGACTGGAGAGCGGAATGGCGCTCTGTTGCCTTCAGTGACAAGAGTAGCTTTTGTCTGTATGCAAGTGATGGACGTGCACATGTATGGCAGGACATGGTGAGTGGCCTATTCCAGAGTGCATTCACTCATGACACCCAGATCCCATACCAGGCTTCATGGTGTGGTGGAGGGTCATCAGTTACAACTCTTGGTCACAGTTGGTATTTCTGCAGGGTAACGTAACCAGGTTGTTGTCCCCGTGCTACTGTCATTTCTTCAGAAGGTGATGTGCTTTTTCAGCAAGACAGTGCAAATCCACATAAATCTGCTGTGGCGCAGTGTGCTCCACGTGGTATACAACAACTGCCCTGGCCAGCAAGATCACTGAATCTCTCGCCAATTGAACACGTATTGGACATGTTGAAGTGGAAACTTACGCGTTCTCCAGAGCCTGCAAGAACATTGCTTAATTGCATCAAGAGGTGCAAAATGTTTGGGACAAACTATTGCAGGATGTCATTTGGCACCTTTATGATCGTTTGCATGTGCGAATACACGCCCCCATTGGTACTCTGTGTATTGGTGTGGCTGTTTGGGCACCCTTTACTGTGACGTGTGTTTCATTTGATCTGAATTTGTAATTATATACTCCTGCAATGATGAACTACCTGTCACATTGCTTGTGAATAAAATGACCTTGTCCTTGAGGATGTTGCATGTTTTCTTCTTCCGACAGTATACATACATAACCTTTGTGGTAACTAAACATCAAGAAAAGAAATGAACATGGCCTTCTGATTGGCTCCCAGTTATAACATGAACCAGTAATGATTTTATTCACATGAACTGTATTATGAAGAATTTTCTGCCAATTCTCGTTTTTTTAATCTCTAAATTTTCTTTATTGCAGCTTCTTGATGGATATGGAGTTACACTAAACAATCTTCATTCTGCTCATCAGAAAGTTACCATTAAAAAGAATGTGGTTGACATGGCTAAAGACTGGCCCACATACTTTGCAAGGATTTTTCCCGTTTCGGTAAGTATTTCTATTTTCTGCTTTTGCTCATAACGACAGAACTGGATGTTCCGGGAGAAATATTTGGTACCTTGACCAGGTAGATGCAAATGGCAATCGCTTATCATATAAGTTCTATTTTTGAAGGAATGGTTAAAAAAAAGATCCGCAAATTTGAAACAAACTTATAAAACAGAGCACATTATGACAGTAAAGAAAACTAATATTGTTTAATGGGAACTATTAAATACCTCCAGGAGGAAATTATGGAAGCAGCCTATCATGTATAAGTACCAAAAAATTTCATGGAAGCTACGGAAAGAAGAATGGATTTCTACATAGTCAATAGCTAGGATGTATTATATGTTTTAGCTGGTTCCATAGTATAGAGGTAGCATTCCTCTTAATTGGGACCCCGGGTTTTATTTCTGGCCAGGTCAGGGATTCTTACCTGGTTGTTAGGGCTAGTTCAATTTCTACTCAGCCTACGCGATTACAATTAAGGAACTATCTGTTAGTGAGATAGCAGCCCCAGTCCAGAAGACCAAGAATAATGACTGAGAGGATTCGTCGTGCTGACCACATGACACCTCATGATCTGCAGCTCTTTGGGCTGAGCACCAGTCTCCTAGTAGACCATGGCCCTTCTGTGCTGTTGTGCCATGGGGTTTGATTTGGTTTGGTTTATATGTGTTAGAATACGTTGCTGTTTTTCTAAAGGGAGATATCAAAGAAGTAGCGGATTATCAGTACCCTTCCCCAGTATCTAATTTAGTTCAGATGTGAGAAGGCAGGATTATAACCATTGACTGTAGCATGGGTCAGTAACAATTTTGTATGGCTATTAACAACTTGGTTAGCCCTTGTAAGGCAGATTATCCAACAAGAATTGCTAGCATATCCTGTATTGTGAGGGAAATAAATGATGTCTGCTTAAAACAGAACAGTGCAGTTAAAGTGACTGTATCTTTCTAAGCTATGAAGAGGTTGTATCAGAAATGTTATCCTGATTACAAAACCAAAATTTATTAAAAATATGTGATTGTGTCACAAATCTTACTTTTTCTAGGGTGGCCATCAACATCCTGCTGTCCAGCACTTAGCTGTCTCACACTCTGGTGTTCGCCTTGTACGACGTGAAAAGAGTGTACCTGATGATTATCTACAGGTGCTGGATACAATCAGGTTAGTGCCATGATAAATTGTCATATTTCTTACTTCTTTACTTCTAGTTCTTTTAACAAGTTATTTTAGGAATCATAATACTATGTCTCCAGAACTTAAAACATATTTGTGCTGAAAGTAAGGAATAAATACAACCATACTATCCATCCAAACTTCAAACAAAGGCTATTTTTAAGTAAGTGCCATTTGGCAATAAAATAAAAACTACTGAATATTTTTGGGCAATTTATATTTCATCCATTTCTACACACATTCAGCTACTTTTCCTCTTAGTCTCCATTTTTATTCAAACATTTGTCATATTGTGAGATACATTTTTGTAAACCCTCATCATAGATGTGTGCCACTTGCAGTGAGGTCCATGTCCACACCTTTCTTTGCTTCCTTGTTGGTGTGGAAATGCTTGCTGCCAAGGAACCTCTGAAGGAAGAGATGGTGTCACTAGGTGCAGGGTCAGGGCTGTAGGAGAGGGTGATAAGATTTCTGCCTACCAAACGATTCAATGTGAGCTTGCATTCGAGCTGCATAGTGAGGTCGTGTATTGTCATGAAACAACAGCACTCTGGTAAACAAAGCCGCAGCATTTATTCTGGATTATGCAACAAAGTTTTGTAAGGTCGCACAGTACACAGCTGCATTGATTGTTGTCTCTGGTGATATGAAGTTGACCTACAGAATACCACGTCTGTCCCAAATCAAGGATGCCATAATCGCGTGAGCTGAGAAAGTCTGCTTGAATTTCACTTTTGTCAGAGATGACATGTGCCACCTGTCCATTGATTGCTGTTTGGATTCTGTAGTCACATGGGACACCCATGTCTTATCCCCTGTGATGAAATGGCTCTATAATCCATCACCTTGCTCATGGTACCGGGTTAAAAACGTGAAAGCACTGGTGCATTTCTTCATTTGGTGTTCCTCAGTCAGCATCTTCGAAACCCACCGACTGCTTAACTTTCTCTTGTTCAACTTTTATGACACAATTTTCCAGGGAAATAACCTTGAAATTTGTGGAAATTGAAGTGACAGAAAGGATATTGTGAACTGTCAATTTGCATAAAGCGTGGTGTCAACCTCTACCTCAATAACACGCAGTTGCCTACACATGGCAGATGTCGCCCACCCTCATCGGAGGGTCTGTCTGCCTTACAAAGGGCTGCACTCGGCTAGAAATAGCCACATGAAATTATTATAACTAATTATTAATGTAAACAACTGAGGATGATCCATGAATTGAAACTAGTATTGTAATTTAGATGTTAATCAATTAATTTGATAACATAAATAGTATTGATTAGGTGGGAACACCAGGAAAAAGCTCCGTAATTGTGAGTCGACAATTACTTGGCAAGTACACTTGTTGACGCCAACAGTTGGCTGAAAATTTTCAAATTCCCAATGACCAAAACGAAGCACGTTATCGTAGAAATTTCTTAGCTAGTTGATATGCAGAGGTTTACTTATTCCTTGCCAACAAAAAGGGTGCACTTCTATGCTTTGAGAACAAATTTAAACAACATCACTTTATCCCATATGTTGTCGTTTGGTGGGATTATATTAACTAAGTGTCTTTACGACCTGAGAGATCAAGCAGCTGTGATTAACAGGCTGTGAAAAATGGTGGAGAGGGACTGATATAAAATTGTGAAAGATGGAACATTTCAAACTACAAAGCTGCCACAAGGCCCAAGAATGGCTTTTGGCTTGGTTTCTGTCCCCAGCTATGTCAAAATGAAAGAGTAATTTGATGTACTAGAATAAGGTAAATTTGCTCTCTTGTAATACAGTTGGGAAGAGAAGTACAGCAGTTAAAATACAGGACGGGAGGTCTAGCATGAACCAAACATGCACATAGGCGAAGGTACTTGCCTGCCCGCTTGCCTCAGACTCGACTGCGATGACATGCTAGAGAGGAGAATGAAGGGAAGAACGACTGGTGCTCCTTGAAAATAAGCGACTTATAAAATGTGGAAACTATGATGTGTATTGTAACTATGGGGAAATCGCTGTGCTATTTTTGCAAGTGTAATGCACATACCACTATCCTGCCACAGCTGGTATTGCTTGCAACTATGAAAATAATAGCAGAGCAACGTGCAAGGGAACCACATAGAAATGCTGAATGACTCCAGCCAGAGAATAACCTATGTTTCAGGGTGGGTGGCTCGGATGGTAGAGCACTAGCTTTCAGAGCTCAAGTTGGTGGGTTCGATCCCGGCTCAGTCTCATATTCTGAAAATGCTCAGATATGACACACAAATCTCCAGTACCTCAGAGTCTCCAAAAAAAAAACCCAACGTAAATGTAGTTTGTGGTACGTTAAAAGCATTACATCATCATCATCATCATCATCATCATCATCATCACGGTCACTCCATGTGAGTTTATACTGGACAAAGTGGAGGCAGGACAGGTTTTTCTCTGGGTACTCCGGTTTCCCTGTCCTATTTCATTCCAGCAACACTCACCAATATCATTTCCTTTCATCTGTCATTCATTAATCATTGCCCCAGAGGAGTGTGACAGGCTTCGGCAGCCGACGCAATTCCTATCCTCACCGCTAGATGAGGGCTTCATTCATTCCATTCCTGACCCAGTCGAATGACTGGAAACAGGCTGTGGATTTTCATTTTCATCATCATCATCATCATCATCATCATCATATCAAATGATGACCTACGATGTCCCTAGCCCGTGAAATGAAGCAACAATATACAATTTCCATATTGTTATGCACCGGATGCAAATAAAACATGCATTTAAGAAATTATGATACTCACTGGTGACGATTAATTCCTTGGATCTATAAAACCCTGATGCTGCTCATCCCGTCGTCACTCTCATTTCCATCATCGTTGTCTCCTTTATTGTTATCTGTGTTGCTATCGCTGTTGCTGTTTCTACCCAAGTTAATTATTAACTGGTCATTATGGAATCATTGTGCAGTTCTTGAGCCCCGTAAGTTTCCTCTGTCTGTTGAATTCGTCAGTGTCTTGAAGACCAGTTTTCAGCTGTTATAGGTGAACATTTCTCAACCACTAGTCACATAGCTGTGCACATTTCTTTTTGCTACATATTCCTTTACTCAACTCCAAATTAACTCTTTAGGATTTAAATCTGGGTGATAAGTGGAAAGTCTTAGAACAGAGTGGCCACGTTCAGCAAGAAGAACATCAATTTTACTTTTTAAAATCAGGTTTTTTGTGGACAGTCAAGAGAGTATAGTTCTGGTTTGTATATTTTGGAGTCAAAAGGAATTCCATTGGTTATAAGCCAGTCAATTTTTTTTTTGGAAGAGGAATTTGGTGCAGGGTTAATTTGAATATTGTAGTAAGGACATTATCAATCACTAAGGCAGATTTAACAGAAAGGTTGGGTTTTAATTTAGTTTTCAGCCACTTCTTGTAATTCATAAAGCTCATATTGTCATGGTAATCTCCAGTATTTGTGCCCGATTTAAATATCAGGAGAGCGTTGGGGACAAAACCCTCTTCCCCACCTGGATGAACAATGACAGCCGTTAGAAACCGGAGCTAGAAGGCCCATGTTCTGATTATCACTCCATGTATGGTCCTTAGTGTGCCATGCATGAACATACATCTCATTCATATAGATAATAGGTTGCACTTCATTTCTATATAATGCTAAGGAATGTAGGTACTTTATAAGCAAATACTAAATTTCAAGTTTCTCGATCAGTACTTTCATGTTATTCAGCTTTTCACCATCTGGAACCTCCCCAAAGCCCATTTCCCCCATGGTGCAACAGCCCCAAAGGGCCATGGCCCACCAAGCGACCGCTGTTCAGCCCGAGGGCCTGTAGATTATGAGGTGTAGTGTGGTCAGCACGACGAGTCCTCTCGACCGTTATTCTTGGCTTTCTAGACTGGGGCCGCCATCTCACCATCAGATGGCTCCTCAGTTGTAATCGTGTAGGCCAGGGCTGTCCAACGTTCGTTTCTACGTGAGCACATTCACATGATAACTAAGGGTATGCGAGCGCCAGATACGATTCCACTAATTCGACTACTGTTATCGGTATTACAATGTCTATATTATAATAATAATAATAATAATAATAATAATAATAATAATAATAATAATAAATCTAGAATTAAAAATGATATGAAAATATATTTACTCACATAATTAATGTAAAATCTGGCACTGCATGCTTGCTGCAAGTTGAGGAAAGTCGGGTGTATAACTGGAACAGGCTGCTCTTAACGCATAATCCAAATGTGAGTCTGTCAGGCAGGATCGGTATTTGTTTTTTATTACATTCTTAGTCGAAAACGCGACTTAACAAAGATAGGTTGAACCAAAACAAGATTGCATCTTCAGAGCAACACTGCGGTTAATGGGATATTTTTTTACCGCCTACCAGAGCCCAGAAATAGCCACATGTTGCGTAGGAGGATTTCAAAGAAAGGTCTGACTGAAGGCTTAAAATTTCCATTTCTAATTCTTTAGGATTATAATTTTCGAATATTTCACACACCCTCCCTCCAAGCTCACAAACGTCAACAGAAGCGAAGGGATTATTGACAAACATGATCACTGGTTCAAGCATTGAAAACTGGCTAAATCTGCTACCGAATTCGGTCCCAAGAATTTCAAGATGTTTAGCAAGATAAAAAATCACGCTTGCCGCTATTTACTGTATCTGCCATAGATTTCAAATTTGGAAAATGTGAAAGGGAATTGCTATTTAAATGGACAATCCATACCTTAAGTTTCTTTTCAAATGCATTGACAATACTTATCATACCTGAAATATTATGATCTTTTCCTTGCAATTCGAGATTTAACTCATTTAATTTTGAGGTGATGTCTGCCAAGAATGCTAATTCGATTAGCCAAGATATATCATCAAGTTCATGATAATATTTCCCAGGAGATGATTTCATAAAGTCTCGTATCTCATCCAACATGCAGCAAAACCGTTCAAGTTTTTTCCCCCTACTAAGCTACCTTATGTCTACATGAAGGATGACGTCACCATACTCCAAATCTGACATACTTAAAATATTTCTGAACAATCGATGACGAGTATATGACGATCTTATATAATTCACGACATGAGTTACAATTTTCATGACATGATCGAACTTTAAAACATTTGCGCATGAAGCTTCTTGGTGAACAATACAATGATATGAAAGAAATTTTGGAAATAATTCATCCTTAGCGCAAAGAGAAAGAAATCCATTATTTCTAACAATCATAGACTGTGCCCTATCTGTTGTTATAGCGACAAGCTTTGACAGTGGTAGTTACTCTCTTTGGTGAATATAACGAAAGCATTAAATATGTCTTCTCCCCTAGTATGTCCCTGAAGTGGCAATAGCTTGACAAATTCTTCCTTTGCTGTAAAATCATTAAAAACCATTCTAGCAAATACATACAACTCAGCAGTGTCAGACATATCAGCACTTTCATCAAACTGGAGTGAAACATGTTCACACGATTTCAAATCCTGATGTAATTGAGATTCCATATTATTAGAAATCTGTTCAACCCGCCTAGCAACAGTTTGGTGAGATAACTGAAGTCCTTTGATTGAAGATATCAATTCAGATTTATCTTTGTGAGATTCGAACAGAGATTCAGCGGCATTTAGCATAGCTTCTTTCACTACTTCCCCATCACTGAAAGCTTTTTTTTTTCCTTTTAGCTAGGACGTAACAAACTTTGTAAGAAGCTATTGTCACGTTACGCGTTCTCACCACTCACCACCCTCTAGGTCCCCGGTACCACCTAGGAGTGATGAGGTGAATAACCTTACCCACCAGGGTGAGAGAAGAAGAGAGAGGAAGAGAGAGAGAGAGAGAGAGAGAGAGAGAGAGATAGATGGAGACCCTGGCGAGAAGGTTGTTAGCGTGCCCGCCCCAAAATGGGAGTTATAGCGAACACGAGGAAGGGTGAAGATGGGCACAAGAAGAGGAACAACAAGTACAGTCACAATATAAAAAAACAAGAAACCATGGAAAAACTTACCGGAAACAGCGAAGGAAGACGACTTAAAGGCCGTGGAAATAAATGCACAAGAAAAACGGTGGCAGTGCTCCACCGAACGTGGCGAATGAAAACCGACACTTCAATTAAGTTGAAAAAAAAAAATTTAATGGAAGGGCAAAAGGTAGGTAACAAACCAAGTCATTAAGATGATAAAGCCTAAGTTTATTTTTAAAACGTAATGCCAAAATGTAAATAAAATCAACGTAAGGTTGAAAAATGGAAAAGGAAATTAACAATAAGTAAAATAAATTAGAATATACCCAGGTGGGGTTTAAAAGAAAATTAATTCATTACTAAATAACAATTAATGAAAAATAAATACTCTTTAACAGATAATAAATAGAGAACTTGATGAAAACAACAAGAAAGAAAGGGTGACCTCCGTACCTAATTAAATGTGATCAGAAAACAACGGAAAACCAATAGACTTTCTTACATAAATGTTACCTTTAAATTAAATGTGATCGATCACGGATAGTTAAATAAATTTTTTTTAAAAAAATATTAAGTTAACAATTATTCAATAAAATGGATCTTCTCATAATTACCAAATTTGAAATCGTTCAGTTTCCACCAAGGACAGTTTCCAAGACAAACAGAATTTTACGTTAAAATACCTCCTCACGCGGGGCAAGGAAATGGTAACACAACATATAAGGAGGAGAAAATAAATAAATTAATTTAAACAGTCAACGATACACTCGATCCCGAAAAATATATAATTCAAGATCCACACAGGCTCAACACGCCAGACAACTCTTAACCCGACAACAATCCACACACGAACCGTTGCCAAGGTAACCGCTAAACAAAGCAACGCCTCCTAAAACACGGAGGAAACCAGGCTAGAGAAAAATAATTCACCCCAAAAACCCCAGAAGGGGGGGGGGGAGAAAACATACCAAACAAATTAGAAAACAAAACACAGGAAAGCAAACAGAAATCCGAAGAAAGGTAAAGCTCGGTACCTTGGGGACTGTACCTTGGTTTACAAAAAGGTTACAATTTAAGTGCCAAAAGTAGATCAGTAAAATTTTAAATTAATAATTCCAATTTAGTTCATGGTGAACCTTCCACATTACTGTGATTAGTTGCCGAAACTGTTTTTCAGATTTCCGATACCACACACACGAATTGATATTAATTTAACGACGAAGTCCAAATATTTATTATTATTATTATTTTTACTTTTCCAGAAATCTCCGAAAGTATCAAAATTCTCTTCTGGTCGACGTTTAGAATGATTTCAAACACTGGTACATACCTTTGGTGATGAAGAAATGAGAGGAATTTTAACCTGACATTGTTGACGAAGAAAATACAGTCACACCGCTGGCATCCAGACCTCGTTGTGAAGTATCCAGACGAAAAAATAAATCCAAAAAATGCTCAGAAGAAAAGGCAGGAGGTCTTCAACTAGTTCATACGGGGAAAATCCCCGTTAATGGAGGTATCACGGGGGTTTTCTAGAAGTCCACCTCTCCATGGTGTAGCACTCAAATACACAAGCACGCGTCATGGCTGACTGAAGCGAACTGTCTCGCGTCGGCAAGCGAGCAAGGAGCCAGACTGCCTGGAAGTAGGCCGGCGCATGCGCAGTTATGCGCAACCAACACCAGGCCAAACGATGGCCGCTGCGTACAGTAACTTAAAAAATGGTATGCTGGCGTAAGCCGTTTGACACAAATTATTCTAGGCCGCAGGGCCAGTTCAAAATGGTTATAATGGGGAGGCTCACATTATTTAATATTGTCTCAGCCCTCCCGCCCCGAATCGACGACAAAATCTCATGCACATGCCATCAATGATGTGGTGGTCACACATATACTAAATTTGGGCGAAGTTGTCCAACAGAAAACGACCACCAAGATTAACTAATTTTAGTTAGGAGTTCACATGACCAGGTTAATAGTCCAAGACACAGTTCCATATCACATAGTTTTTAGAAATAATTGGCGGGTGCGATCAACATCAGTGTCCAGAAACGTTAACCGAGCACTCGGAAAATCACCAGAGTAATGTTTGTCATCAAATAGAGAGCACAATGACCAGAGTTCACCAACGTTTCAGGTTCACCTAATACACATGTTTTCAATGCATCACACAATGATACAGTTTATGACACATGACGCAGTTCACCTTGAGGTTTGGCAACTCCCACACTAATCACGGATATACTGACCAAAATTAAACAAAACCACATGATTATAAGTCCACGCATCCAGGTTATTTTCTCAAGCACGGTGGTAAATTAATTTTTAATGCATGAATACCTTTACAAGTCTCCTTTGATATTAAGGAAATGCATGATCTTGTGTTGCAAAGGGAGACAACCGGGGAATAAAACGCGCTGGAAGACCAGGATGGGGGCAAAACTACAAGAAGAGGGAGGAACAAAAAAACAAATCAGGAAATTAAAGTAGGTGAGTATTCAGTTACAGGATCCACAGATCCGCCAATTAACTTTACATAGGCTAGTTACCAACAAACTAGCTGAAGCCCAGAGCTCTCCACTTGGTCCAATATAGTACCAAAGGAAACGAAGGGTCCATACAACGACAATTAAGAAATCAAAGGGAAACTACATAAAATACACCATGTTACACTGCCACGAAGGACACTTAGCCAAGACACGTAGAGAAACAATGAACAAGAACACATAGAAATATAGGGTACAATCCAGCACATAATACCAACTAGGACAAAGACAGATATCCCTAAGGATCAAGAACATAACGGAAGGGAAATCAGTAATATTACTCAAGCACAAATCACCCACAAGAAAAATATATAAGTAAAGGTACAGGACCACTCCAAAGAATAGACGTCCTTGGAACATATGGTTTAGAATACCAGACGTTAAACTAAGAGGACACATGAATGACCTATCAAATTACACTTTTAGATATTGGAGTGACACACACACAACCACAGAGTGGCGAACTCGTCAATCAGTCCAAGGGTCAAGAACGAGGGGTTGAGCAAAATACAAACCACACTGGGATCGGCAACTTATCCAGGATCACCAACAAAACACAGGTAAGGACTCAAGCATAGAAAACTAATTTTTGAACAGACCAACGGAAAACCATCAGAGAGAAGGGACGCAGAAACCACTCGAGTTACCGAGAGGTAAGACAGGCAAGAGTAGTATCGATGGGCAATCGGGAGACTCCTATAGGTTACCAGATGGAAAAATCGCGATCAGTCAGTCATCCACAACGGCCACATCAAGGTACAACTACCCAAAATAAATGCACCGGGCAACATGGTACAGAATAGTAACCACGAACCTAATTCTGCGTGAGGAAGAACAAGTCGAAAATCCCAGAGCCAAGAGATAACTAAGAATGGCCCACCCTAAGGTGTGCTTCTTCGGAGTAGTGGATACCAAACCAACAACCAAATGTACCGTGACACAGAGGTAAATTAAAGGACAAATCGCATCCCAACCAAGGTGTCTTGACAGCCAAACAACGTAATCCAAACACGATTACCTAAATAATGACAAGCTAGCAGCACGGGTTATCAATAGAGAGGTAAAGGATAACTATCCTCAACGCGTGCTCACAGACCACAACCTAACAGCACAATACAAAGCAGAAATTACAACAGCAAACCAGGTACAGATTAAGGACTAGGTCCATCCCACAGAAGCACACAAGGAGAAATATCCTCAGGAAGGAAGTCCGACAGTACCACCGAAAACTCCACACGCCAACCGGTAGATAAGGAAAATTACACTACGTTACCAACCGTCCACAATTCAAAAGGGTCCAAACAACCCACAACAACATTACCAAGTTACAACACAGGAGATACAACCATAATGCTGGCAGGAGTGCACCAACCGAACGCCCACAGGAAAAATCGGAGACAGATTTTCTACATAACCCCAAAACCAAAAGGTTAGGAAGATAAATTCAGCCCAAAAACCCATTACAGGAAAAATAATATAGAGGGTTCACGCATAGAAAACCACCTTTAGAACAGCCGCGAAGAGTGCCCAAAAGTAGGAGTGTCAGATCTCTCAATCATGGATGAATACAAACATCAGTATCCGGAACAGAAACACCTTTAAGACACGGAGTCCATGCAGAAGGCAAGCAGGGAACTTTTCCGACACCAATAGATCGAAACACACCACAATCAGAAATCGTACAATACTAAAAAGGCACAAATAGCAACCCAATCATGACTAAGCACCACACATCTTCAGACACACGCACACTATGAAAGGATGACAAAATGGTAAACACTCAGGCACCAGACACACTCCCTTACATTCCATCCCAGGCACACCATAGCTCAGCAATGATTAAGTCACAAGATGATCGAAGGGTTCAGCGGAAGGAATCTGATGCGGAGCCACAGAAGAATCAGATCTTTGAAATTACATAAGCCTAGAGAAAACAGAGGGACAACAAAGCACAATTTAAGTTAGATGTCATCAGATTTCCCCAAAGGAACTTCGTTAGCGCACCACATAAGCATAAGGTTAGATAACGAGTATATCAATTCCAATGGTATTAATTAATACCACCATCACAAGACAATTAAGGAAAGACAATTTCTAACTACAAGAATCCACACCTAGAAACAGTAATATACGAGAAGTACTAAATTAGAGTCACCAACACGAGGCACAGAAAGGACCAGATTGACTCGCTCGCCATCCCACAGTATGTGTGCTAAATTCACTAACGATACAGGTCAGTTACCAAAGGTGCGTCCATCCAGCGGAAGATGCGGTACGATTTGCCAGATCAACCGGGTTTAATTTGAGAAACATGAACGCGCCTAATACGTTTTGCTACAGGGTCACTTACCAAAATTGAAACGGGAGACAAGAACTCCAATACCGTGCACGAGCCTTGGTACCTAGGGGCAAGTTTTGCCGAAAACTTATTCACAGCTTTACTCATTGGGTAGCACTTAACATACACGAGATCACCAACATTGAATTTTGACGGTTTCCTACCTTTATTGTACTGCCTTTTGACCTTTTCGTATGACACAGCTAGATTCCTTTTTGCTTCGTTCCAGATCTTTTGAACATCATTAGGCCTAGATAGGTCTGGGAGAAGATCCTCAATACATAGCAGGTTAGACATAGGGGAGTACGGAGTATAGCCAAACATTAAAGACATAGGCGTCTTACCATGGGACTCATGAGTAGCGGAATTGAAAGCATGTGCCAACCAATGCAGACAGGAGTCCCATTTGGACTGGTTGTCATGATGATACGCTATCAACGCAGATTTTAAGTTCCGATTCAACCTCTCTGCATAAGAAGGATTTGGATGGTATGGAATAGTGGTGACATGTGAAATGCCCAACTCAAACAGATACCTTTTGAAGGAGTTACTGGTGAAAGAACTAGCGTTGTCAGATACTAAGAACTTAGGTGGGCCAAAGGATGCAAAGATGGAATTTAGACAGGAGATAGAGGTACGTGAATTAGTGGACCTGGTGGGAAAGATCCAACAGAACCGGGAGAAGGCATCAATACAGACAAAAATGTGGGTGTTTCCCAAGGAAGATCGGGGGAGGGGTCCTACGAAATCTATGAACAGTCGTTCCATGGGGCGCGAAGCTTGTGATGAAGACATTAATCCCACCCGGTTATTCAAATTAGGTTTGCTGATGGCGCAAGATTTACAAGATTTGACCATGTTCCTGATATCACTATCCATTTTCTTCCAAACAAAGAATTGCCTGATTTTCAAACGAGTTTTGAAATTTCCTAGATGACCGCCAAGGGGTGAACAGTGGTAATACTTGAAAATGACCGGTACCAGAACCTTAGGAACGACAATTTTGGAATTATGGTCCTTGCGACCCTTACAACAGAGAACACCCTTAGATAAGGAGTAAGGTTTCACTTCGATCCCGCTACTGATTGTATCAATGATCCTTTTCAGATCCGGATCAGTTTTTTTATGATCTCCAATTTCTTGATATAGCAATGGGGAGTCGGTGAGGATGGCACTAACTCCAACGGTATTGACAGCAAGCTCATCGACACATGGGTTGGCTTCCGCACAAGGATGACCATCAAACATCCTGCTCAAGCCATCGGCGATGACGTTCTCAGACCCACGAATGTGGCGAACATTGAAATTAAAGGATGAGATCCGTAATGCCCATCTAGTTATCCTACCGGTCCTTTTGGGTCGGTTCAACACCCAAGAAAGAGCCTGATTGTCGGTTTCCAGATCAAAGTTGACGTGTTCAATGAATGATCGAAATTTTTCCAGAGCAAACAGCACAGCTAGACACTCTAGTTCATAAATGGAGTACTTAGACTCCAGATCATTGAGGACCCTAGATACGTAGGCCACGGGCCTACGCCCATCTTCATGTTCTTGTAACAGAACGCCAGCAATAGCACGCCCAGAGGCATCAGTTTGGACAATGAAACGTTTCTCGAAATCGGGAATAGCTAACAAAGGTGCATTAATCAGTGCGACCTTCAATGAATTAAAAGCTTCCTCCTGGGCTTTACCCCAAGTAAATTTTACATTCTTTTTCCTAAGGTCGTTCAACGGGGCAGCCACTTCAGCAAAGTTAGGGATGAATTTTCTAAAGAAATTGACCATACCAATGAATCGAGCAACGCCCTTGACATCTTTGGGAGGTGGAAAATCCCTAATGGCTTGAGTTCTGGAATGATCTATGGAAACGCCTTCAGAAGAAACTACATGTCCCAAGAAAGACATGTTGGGTCTGGCGAAAGCTACCTTTGATAACTTCACTGTAAGGCCGGCTTTCCTTAACCGTAGCAATACTTCCCTAACGTGCACCATATGTTCCTCGAAGGTATTCGAATAAATTAATAAATCGTCCAGGTAATTAAAGACATAGCTGAACTTAATGTCAGAGAGAATGGAATTTAACAACCTTGACAACACAGCTGCTCCACAGCTTAGCCCGAACGGAAGTCTGAGGAACTCATACAAGTTCCAGTCGGTGATGAAGGCAGTGAGGGGAATTGATCTCTTCGATAAAGGCACTTGGTAATAAGCCTGGTTCAAATCCAGGACAGTGAAAAATTTCGCACCTGAGAACCATCCAAAACAAGTATGAAGGTCGGGTAGGGGAATAGATTGGAGTACAATCTTACTATTTAGAGACCTATAGTCAATCACAGCACGATAACCACCAGAAGGTTTGGGTACCAAGAACACAGGGGACGCATACGGGGAAGTCGAAGGTCTGATCACTCCGTCTCTTTCCATTTGCTCAATGATTTTCTTTAATTCCAACATACGAGGTGGGGAAAGGCGATAAGGAGGGGATCGAACAGGCTGCAGGTTAGACAACTCAATGTCATACTCGAGTACGTTGGTCAAGCCTAACTTGCTAGTGAACACATCGGGAAATTCCCTGCAAAGATCACGAACTTGCCGTGCTTCGGCATCTCCTAAATGATTCAGGTCAAGCCGATCGATGTCACTAGACTCATCTGACTCAGGGTAACCCACACACAAAACTTTAGGCATTTTCAAGGGAACGTTAATCAATTCAAATTTCAGGTCAGGAGAAAATTTAAAAAAGAAATTTCGACACTGAGGATCCAAAACGACACCAGCCCAAGATAGAAAATTGGTACCCAGAATAATGTTACATGATAAATTGGATGTCACCAAACACTTGATCTTCCAAGTGAAATTCCCAATCCTCAACTTGACCTTCACAGTCCCCAAAATATTTAAGAACTGACAATTAGCCGAAACGCATCTTAAGTTAGTGGGTTTTATTTCCGGAAGTTTACACGAGGATTTCTTTTGACAATACCAGGCATAATTCATCAAGCATACTGCGCTTCCAGTATCAAGAAGGGCATCTACGGGTTCATTGTTGACTTCGACAAATGTGCACGTGCCAGAGGAGGGGGCATGAGCAGAAATACTATTGCACCTAGGGGGACACACCGGTTTCTTACGAGATTCAGGGTTTACAAACTTAGAATTGGCAGACTTTGCCCTTTCCCATTCTAGTCATTGAGTACCATTTCTGTCTACCAAGGGGCAATTTCTTTTAACATGCTGTCTAGAGCCACAGGAATAGCAAGCGCCTGGACCACGTCTAACGTCAGGGCAGGAATTTCTTAGATGATTTCGGGACCCACAGTTGTAACATTTACGGGCATTCACTACCTTAGGTGTTGACGGAAGGACGGGACAATTGGTAGTAGTAGGGGGAGGGAAATTCACAGGTCTGGAGGCATCCCCATGTTTGACATCTTCAGCAAAGGAACAGGCCTCTTCCAATTCTTGAAAGGTAGTAGGGCAACGGGTTAAGGAAAGATAGGAGCGGTACGCAGGAGATATTCCTTTTAAAATTCTAGAGACCATTTCACATTCTGGCACAGAAATTCTAAAAACCTTGCAAAAGAATCGCAGGTCCAGCACATAAGTTAGCAAGTTCTCATGCAGGAACTGAGTCCGGAAACAGTGTTGGGGCACAAGACTTTGGAGAGCAAGAGAGGGAATAAATTTGGAAAGGACAAGTTCATGAAAGGTACTAATCGATAAATTCTTAGAGATAGCTTCAGAAATTTCTCTCTTTAGAATCCCTTCACAATGAGGGAAGAGGGCGCGGAAAATCCCCAAATCATCGACTGAGTACACATTACCAGTCTCGGTTAACTCCACCAGAAACCGAAGGAATCGAATACACTCATCGATAGAATTTACAGAAAAGGACTTCACTCCCCGAAAGACTTCCTTTAAACAGTTAGGCGATGACGCCGAATTTAGCTTAGAGACTAAGGTTTCCAGTAAAGGAGCAGTCACACAGCACTGACCTTGGGCATGGGTCGAGGACGCAATTTGGTGGGAAGGGACACTCGGGGTGGGTACAGTAGGGTTAAGTCCAGTAGAAATAGAACAATTCTCCATATCTCTGTTAATCAACAGCAAATCTAGATCAGAGGTGATGCCAGAAACCACCGTTAACAATCTAGCACATTCTGACACAAAAACAGAATCAGGCTTAATAGATAATAAATCCAGAATTCGACCCGAGTAGTGGTCAGCTCTGGCCCTCAGCCGGTTTACTTGGGCTTTGGACGGAGGCAATTCAATAAACTCTTCGCGAATAATATTAATTTCGTTAAGATTGTCACAGATCAGGTTAAGGTACTCACCCACTCGACTCCTGTCAATAGAAAATACATTAATGGGGACCTGGGAGTTGGCTGATAGCAAGGCAGCGCACTCGGCAACAGTACGGGCAGGTTCAAGGCCACGAATGGATAACTCGTACTCCAATTCGGCACGACGCAGGAAGGAGGGGTTCGTAACGGCACGCGCCATGGTAGCAAACATGGAACAAAATAATCAAAAAATTACACAAGATCCTTGCACTCCCTTTTACAATAGTTATTGACAATAACACTTTTAGTTTTTCAATTTTTGGTTTCCATCCACCAACATTCGCCACAGCACTGCACCAAGCAAGGGTAGGAGGGGAGGAAAGTTAGGTTGCGCAAGGCAGGAACAACAGAGATTAGGCAGCAGAGCAACAACAGTGGAACAACAAACAACCACCGCTCTGATACCACTCTCACCGCTCACCACCCTCTAGGTCCCCGGTACCACCTAGGAGTGATGAGGTGAATAACCTTACCCACCAGGGTGAGAGAAGAAGAGAGAGGAAGAGAGAGAGAGAGAGAGAGAGAGAGAGATAGATGGAGACCCTGGCGAGAAGGTTGTTAGCGTGCCCGCCCCAAAATGGGAGTTATAGCGAACACGAGGAAGGGTGAAGATGGGCACAAGAAGAGGAACAACAAGTACAGTCACAATATAAAAAAACAAGAAACCATGGAAAAACTTACCGGAAACAGCGAAGGAAGACGACTTAAAGGCCGTGGAAATAAATGCACAAGAAAAACGGTGGCAGTGCTCCACCGAACGTGGCGAATGAAAACCGACACTTCAATTAAGTTGAAAAAAAAAAATTTAATGGAAGGGCAAAAGGTAGGTAACAAACCAAGTCATTAAGATGATAAAGCCTAAGTTTATTTTTAAAACGTAATGCCAAAATGTAAATAAAATCAACGTAAGGTTGAAAAATGGAAAAGGAAATTAACAATAAGTAAAATAAATTAGAATATACCCAGGTGGGGTTTAAAAGAAAATTAATTCATTACTAAATAACAATTAATGAAAAATAAATACTCTTTAACAGATAATAAATAGAGAACTTGATGAAAACAACAAGAAAGAAAGGGTGACCTCCGTACCTAATTAAATGTGATCAGAAAACAACGGAAAACCAATAGACTTTCTTACATAAATGTTACCTTTAAATTAAATGTGATCGATCACGGATAGTTAAATAAATTTTTTTTAAAAAAATATTAAGTTAACAATTATTCAATAAAATGGATCTTCTCATAATTACCAAATTTGAAATCGTTCAGTTTCCACCAAGGACAGTTTCCAAGACAAACAGAATTTTACGTTAAAATACCTCCTCACGCGGGGCAAGGAAATGGTAACACAACATATAAGGAGGAGAAAATAAATAAATTAATTTAAACAGTCAACGATACACTCGATCCCGAAAAATATATAATTCAAGATCCACACAGGCTCAACACGCCAGACAACTCTTAACCCGACAACAATCCACACACGAACCGTTGCCAAGGTAACCGCTAAACAAAGCAACGCCTCCTAAAACACGGAGGAAACCAGGCTAGAGAAAAATAATTCACCCCAAAAACCCCAGAAGGGGGGGGGGGGGGGAGAAAACATACCAAACAAATTAGAAAACAAAACACAGGAAAGCAAACAGAAATCCGAAGAAAGGTAAAGCTCGGTACCTTGGGGACTGTACCTTGGTTTACAAAAAGGTTACAATTTAAGTGCCAAAAGTAGATCAGTAAAATTTTAAATTAATAATTCCAATTTAGTTCATGGTGAACCTTCCACATTACTGTGATTAGTTGCCGAAACTGTTTTTCAGATTTCCGATACCACACACACGAATTGATATTAATTTAACGACGAAGTCCAAATATTTATTATTATTATTATTTTTACTTTTCCAGAAATCTCCGAAAGTATCAAAATTCTCTTCTGGTCGACGTTTAGAATGATTTCAAACACTGGTACATACCTTTGGTGATGAAGAAATGAGAGGAATTTTAACCTGACATTGTTGACGAAGAAAATACAGTCACACCGCTGGCATCCAGACCTCGTTGTGAAGTATCCAGACGAAAAAATAAATCCAAAAAATGCTCAGAAGAAAAGGCAGGAGGTCTTCAACTAGTTCATACGGGGAAAATCCCCGTTAATGGAGGTATCACGGGGGTTTTCTAGAAGTCCACCTCTCCATGGTGTAGCACTCAAATACACAAGCACGCGTCATGGCTGACTGAAGCGAACTGTCTCGCGTCGGCAAGCGAGCAAGGAGCCAGACTGCCTGGAAGTAGGCCGGCGCATGCGCAGTTATGCGCAACCAACACCAGGCCAAACGATGGCCGCTGCGTACAGTAACTTAAAAAATGGTATGCTGGCGTAAGCCGTTTGACACAAATTATTCTAGGCCGCAGGGCCAGTTCAAAATGGTTATAATGGGGAGGCTCACATTATTTAATATTGTCTCAGCGTTTGCTGAACTGGCTTCTTAAACGCACATTGTTGCAATGCTAATTTAGATTTTAGGTCTTTCACTCTGTGTTTTCTTAGTCCAGGAATTAACAGGAAATTCACTGTCAAATTTTTTGTGATTAGTCAAAAAATGTCGCTGTACATTACCTCTTTTAGGAACAGACACGCTAGCATTACACAATAAGCACACACACTTTCCTTTGTTTTCAATAAAGCAATACTGGTCCTCCCATTCACTGTTAGTTATAATTTCTTTGCCTTTTAGCCATGTTAAGAAGAGTTATGTTTAATGATATATAACTGATTATAAACTGAATGATTTAAAGTTTAAATAGTAATGAAAAAAAGCACGCGAAACATGTTGAATGTACAACTTATCACAACACAAGGCACTTAAAATGTATTCCATAAGCCCTGCATAAGCTCACAAGTAATATTGAATGTTCGCCTGAAAGCTAAAAACTGGGAACATTCCAATTGCAAGACTTTCATAAATCGTTTGTTCATTGTTTACGGCACAGCTTTGTTGGGATTAAAGTTGCTTTGTGGGCAAATTGGGTGTCCCATTGTCATCCTGGTGAAACTCTGTCATGGTAGGTAGTTTATGGCATTGCAATCAAGTGAATCATAAGGAAGCGGTTCTGTTTGGCAGAATAAATATGCGGCTATATTTGGCTCCGTGAGTAGAGAGGGCCTTATACCTGGCGCTAGCCCCACCACAATGAGAGGTTTGTGGAGGATTTCCCTTTGTCGCAACTACTTACATGTCAAATAGCTCTCTTTCTGAACCTTTCTTCTATCTCTTCACTAATTGCGGACACGAGTCAGTTAGGCCTAGATCACATTTATGGCTTACTCAAAGCTCTTTGTGTATTTGGAGGTACGGATATAACAAATTTCCTGACTTTGAGGACAGTATTTTTAAGAGAAAAGTAAGAATATTTATTGAAATGCAAAAGTATTGTTTTCAAATATTAAGTAAAATTTAATTTGGAAATTAATTGCGAAGGGCACCATAAGAGGGCACCTCGGGCGCCGCGTTGGACAGGGCTGATGTAGGCTGAGTGGACCTCGATCCAGCCCTCAGATCCAGGTAAAAGTCCCTGTCCTGACACCGTACCCCTACACCACGGGGCCGGCCCAAAGCCCATTTACTACCAGATAAATTAATTTTGGACTTTAGATCACGTAATAATGATTTCAATGACAGGCCTTTCTCTGCGTGTTCTGTGGTATTCATTTACTGCCCTGCAAATTACACATCTGTCAAAATCATCCAAGTCAGTTTTAGTGTTCTTAATGGGAGTCTCCCTCTTGGAGACACTTCTCTCCTTCATTTAGAATTCTTTTAACACTGCTCACTGGAATACCTGTAGCATGGGACACACGCTGTTGAATTAAATAAGCAGGTTCTTCACTGTTTTCCTGTTTCAAATAATTAAACATGTTACTATTTCCCTACTTTGGCTATGAAGAACTTTCCTACCACCCAACTTGCTAACAAACTCCTACACTCAGCTTCCATTGCTACTCACATTCAGCACGTGGTTTTCACACTAGAAGCCCGTTAACACTCCCATCCCCACTGTGGACTTGAGTTACGGTACTGCACATCTCTTTGTTTAGTTCTTGCTACATCTCCTGACCAGTACAATTCTTGGCTATCCTATAAATTATTTTTTGTGATTTCACACTTCACCTGTTGGTATCTCTGAGAATTAAAGTGAATATATTTTCCACGGTCACTTCTTTCCTAAACTTAGCCTCAATAAATTAAAAATACACTAATGCAAATATCATATGCATACAGGCTATCACACAACCTTCACAAACTCTAAGGCCCCATTCACAATGCAAACGTAACCGTAAACTTAACGACGTAACGTAACCGTAAAATTAACTTAAAATTTGTGGTATTCACAATGGAGGAACGTAACATTAACGTAAAGAGTACACAGCAGCCAATCAAAACACTACCATGTTATTTAGTACGGAAGTCAGGTTTTGGGCTATCTCGCAGTTTTATATTTCAATACTTCGATGGAATCAAACAACGTGGTAGCGGAATTCATATTACTTCAAACATCTATTGCTTTGCTCCTGGGAGCTGTGTAGGCCTACGGTACCTGAAAAAGGCAATGTAAATAACGGTGCAGAAAATGGGTTCATCCCTTGAATCAAAGAAGGTTATCTCAGGGCGATTTCGGTAATCTACTGTAAGAAATGACCTTCATCAGTTCGTTTTGGACATGCGGATCAAACCTGAACTGTTTGCCTTTCTTACGATTTGCTTCCACTTTTGTAATAAAAAGAAATGTAAGGTCTCCTTTACCGACATCTATGACCCTATCTACCACACCCCGATGAGATGTTTGGATCTATTTGTTTGGATGATATCGTTTTCGTAAAATAGTAGTCCGTCATAATGTTAAGAAAAATATACAGGGACACTGTTTTATTTATGACAGGGATTCTCTCTCGTCCGTTTGCCAGCGCTGCGAGCTTGTCTCCCGCCATTTATTGTCAGATTTCATTACTACAGGATATTAATTTCCACCTATTATTTTTAGGTACAGCGTATTTGTAATTCTTTTTCCTTCTATAATACATAGCCTATACACAAAGATTATTTTGAAAGAGAATTACAAGTGTTTCGTCGAAAGAAGTCATTATATCGTGCACAACACACAGTGTTTACCTCTGCTCTGATTGGGTGGTTCTTAAAGTTAACGTAAAATTAACCGCAAGAGCTTGGAGTTTGCAATCCCTTAATTTTACGGACTCGCAGTTAAGTTTACGTCGGCGCATTGTGAATGGACCCATTAGATAAGATGGCCGCTAACTTCTAAGTTAACGTTAATTTTAAGTTTACGTTACGTTACGTTTGCATTGTGAATGGGGCTTAAGTACCTTGCATTGTTGACTAAGATATCCTAATAACTTTAAATGATATAACAGTGCCAAAACTACAGAAAAATGGATACATATTTGATGTGTATATTGTCTTTACAAATTCTTTTTGCAGTGACATTGTTTTCACCCTTTACAGTTTCGAGGAAATCGTGGAGACCTCTGTTCCCAAAGCCAGTGCTGTTCAGTTAGTTCTTACCTCTGGAGCACGAATCCTGCTCTACACTCACCGTGCCAACCAAATACATACCATGATTGAGAGGTACATCATAGAGAGTGAAAAGGTAAGAGTTTTTATTTCCCTTTTTTACTGCATGCTTGCTTTATTATTATTGATAGCGCAGTCTTTCGTAAGGGGGTTCTGTGTTATTGTTTGAGAATTATTTTGTAATGTTATTCCTTTCATAATTTTAGTTTTAACCTTTAGAATACCAGAGAACGCAAAAGCGTTCCTCGGCTTGTGAGCGAAAATTGCCGGGAACGCAATAGCGCTTCTTACGCAAGCAGTTTTGTATTTGCTTGTAGTTCTTAGTTTCCGGACATATAGCAGCACAGTGCAGGTGACCTAGACTCTTCGGAACCTGTAGTTTCTAAATCTACCACAACTATTGTGCCAATTGCTTTCTTATTTACGGAGATTTTTTTTTTTTTTCAAAGCTACCTATATTCTGTACACTGTAAAAGTTTGCGAGTAGGCAAATGGCCTCTGCCGCGCACGGTGTGTTAGAGAACAATGACGATTTAGCTGAATATATTAACAGAGTCAGTGCCAATGACGACTATATTGAGTCTGATGAAGATGTAGCTATATCAGGGTCATGTAATAATGATGTTGGTGATGTTATATCAGAGACAGGAAGTGAGTGTAGCGATGACATTCCACAGTACAATAAACCTCGTAGTATTGTCATTAGTGAAAGCGACAGTGATGCTGATATCGAAAGTGACAGAAATGAAGACAGTGTAGGCCGTGATGTAGGCAGTAATGACAACAATGCCTATATGCATATTACAGTGTTCAGTGAAGTTTCAGTTGAAAATGACACCTGGTTCAAGCCCTTCCCGCTGTATCTCGAAACACCCAGTCATAAAATATTTTTTTAAATTAGAAACTTTAGTGCCTAGGTTATTGAAATTCTGCAAATAGTAAACCAAGAGCATGTACAGTAGAGTCTCGTTAATCCAAAGTAATTGGGGACCGGAGTCTGTTCGGATTACGAAATTTTCGGATTAACCGGAAAATATGTTCTAATAATTATGTTATTGTTTTTACGTCCCGCTAACTAATTTTACGGTTTCCGGAGACGTCTAGGTGCCGGGATTTTCTCCCGCAGGAGTTCTTTTACGTGCCAGTAAGTCTACTTACACGAGGCTGACTAATTTGAGCACTTTCAAATACCACCAAACCTGCCAAGTTGGGGTCAGAAGGCCAGCTCCTTAACCGTCTGAGGAAAATAGTTTCTACGGTACAGTACATACTGTAATTTGCAATGTCAATTCTTTAGCAGTTACATTAATAAAATAAGTTAGTGTTTAAAATTACAGTAGGGTAGTTAAGATCCCGTAGAGGAGAAAATGACAATGAAAATGACATTAGCGAATGGATGGAAGTTGACTCACATCAATTACAAAGAGACCAAGAAACTGTAGCTATGGTGGAGAAAGAATCTGGAGTTGATGAGGAACAGAGAGACGACGAAGACCACAATGAACAACTAGTGTCACATTCGGATGCTGCGGCCGCCTTAGAACTTGCCATACACTACGTCGAGCAACACTCCGCTGCTACGCCCACTGATGCGATGTTTATGAGACGCTGGTTTAACACAGCATCTTCGAGAAGGTTCCAATCACTGCGGCAAAAGAAACTAACAGAATTTGTAAAGATAATAAACGACCAGTGATTGATGGTTTATGATGTGTAATTATGTTTACATTAAGTTATTCTAGTAAAATATGACTAATAAAATGCAAGTAAATCTTCATTCTATAATATGTTCTTTCATTTCAATAAGCATTTTTTTTTAAAATTGAATATTTCAGTTCGGATTAACAGGACTTTCGGATTAACGGGATTCAGATTAACGGGACTCTAGTGTATCTGCAGACAATAATATTTTTCAGTGCATAATTTTAATTTTGATTTGTGTTTCTTTATCTCAATTTTGACTTTTCAATTTTCATTTTGATAATTGTTAAACTTAATTTTTTATATGTTATAGCGTTAATATAACATAGCTTGTGAATTTAAAAACATGTAAAGAACCGCCTTTTCTATGATAAGTAAAAAATGTCGCAGACATAACTTCAATAATAAGAAAGTTATAATGATTTTACTGAAACAATGCAATTTCTTAAAAATAAGCCTGGTATTCTTTGCATACACCACCTATAAGTGACTGGTACTAAAAGGGTTAAGGCCTGTAAAGAACAAAACATCATTGTTAGGTTTCTGTAGTTGCAACATTAAAATGTCTTTGTTATATTTTGCATGTGACATGTTATTAATAGCCTGGAAACGTTAATTATTGACGTATCAACTTTTTAGGATGTCCTTCACTTCAAACTATTCTTAAATACACTGGCCGGCAAAAGGACCACCAACATACATAGATGGAGTCCGTTTAGGAAGGCTTCATGAGCTGTGAATCATGTATTTAACAGTTTTAGAGATAAGAGCTCATAAATGTCACTCTGGGAGCTGCTCTTCAACTCTGAATGCTAGGCATTGGTTTTATTGCATCTACGAGCAATAAAACCTTTTATGATTGAATTTTTTTTAATACTGGAGGAATGGATGACCAATATATTGTATAATTTTTGTCACAAGTTAAATTTTTTTTTCTCCAATTGTCTTTACAATGAACTGACACAACAGATAGGTCTTATGGCGACAATGGAATGGGATAGGATAGGGCTAGGAATGGGAAGGAAGTGTCAGTGTCCTTAATAAAGGCACAGCCCCCAGCATTTACCTGGTGTGTGAAAGTCGGAAACCATTGAAAACCATCTTCAGGGCTGCCAGCAGTGGGGTTTGAACCCAGTATCTCCTGAATGCAAGCTGACAGCTACATGATCCAGACTGCACAGCCACTCACCCAGTGTTACAAAATTTCTTCAGGTTTCTTTCCTTTCACATTTGTTGAGTCAAGATGCCGCTTGGCCGTGGACATTCTGCAAGAACTTTTGCATTAATTGAGGAGGGATGAAACATTTGGTATTTCACTGATATTATTGGTGCATGATTTGGAAGTATTCATCTTTCTCTGAGACAATTCTGTGAACTCAGTACCTACCAGAGATGACGTGGATCAAGCCGTCGGAGGTCTACAACTGCTAGGAATGACAGGTTTCTCGTCGTTGAGGTCTTGTGAGATCGCCACTTTACTGCGGTCCAGGCCAGAAATAGTCTCAAGGCAGTAAAGAAGCATTGCTGTAAGTGAGAGGACTATAAGACAAAGACTTCTGGAAGCCAGTATCAAGCTGAGAAGATTTACCACTGGTACGCAGCTTACTCTTCAGTACCAAGCAGCATGATTAGAATTTGTGCATGAATATTGGAAGTGGACTGTGGACCAGTTGTCAGTGGTGTTCTTCACACATGAGTCATGATTTCTGTCTCTGATCCTCTGATGGTAGGTGGAGAGTATGGAGAAGGACCATGAACTTACATTAATTCTGCAATATCTCTGAGAGGATGCCATTCGAAGGTGGCTGCATCATGGTTTGGTGTGGTGTCAGTTTTGAGGTGCAAACCAAGCTTATCATTGATGGAGATGCTTTGAATGTACACTGATACACTGAGAGGGTGTTAACTGACCATGTAATCCCTTTTGCTCAATTTGTGGGCAAGAGTTCAGACTCATGCACGTCAATAACTGCCTCCATGTTGCACATTGTGTGTTGAAATTTATTCGTGATGTTGGGATACAAACCCTGAACTGGCCAGCAAGTAGCCCAGACCTTAATTCCGTTGAACACCTATGAGATATGCTTGAGCAAAACATCAGACGTAAAAATTTTGACACCCTGAATGAAATCAACTCAGCACTATTGGAGGAGTGGAAACAATCCAGAATTCATGGGTGGCATGCAATGGTGCGTAGATTCTGTCATCTTTACCATGGGTGGAAACATACATTAATACTGTAATGTGAGGAAAGTGGTCTATGACAGCAAGATAACATTCAGTTACAAGGTCATGAATTATGATAAGCCATTGTGGTTTTATTCTATTCAGTGAAGTTGAAACAATTTACAGCTTTTTGAAAAATGTCATAGAATATTGTAAAAATAACTTTTATGTTGAGAATAATGTGGCACTGGGCAGTCAATGAAGTGTGTTCTGCAAAACAAGGTTTCGGGCAAATAAATTAAAAAAATTTTTTTAATGTGAGATGATCCACTTTTTTTGCTGGTCAGTGTAAAAACAAGTTTTTCACCATATTTTAAGAATATGACTATCTAAACAATTCATGTATTTTGTGAAGCTTTGTGCTGTGTTTATGTGAGGGTGGAAAAACAATAGACATCCCATGTTATTTTGTGAATCTGTAGGACTTGCTTGGCAGAGCGTGTCCCTTGAGCACACAGGTGTAATACCTGTGGTTTGCAGGCCTCATTCTGAGCAGTGAAAAGTTTCACTGGGTCATGCTAAGCGAAGCATGTGAAGAGGCTTAGCACCAAAGCATGAAGCACAGTATAACTGTCATATCCATAAACATACATGTCAATTTAGGAATGTTGATAGGGGGAATTACGTTTCAATTTTATAAGAAACTGATAGATTTTGAACCTAGCCTTCCTGTGTACCCTGATCTGTAATTTATACAGTAGTGATATTGGCAACTGACTGTTCCAGATTTTAATGAACAAACTGTGTTTCTAGAGTTTAAGCTTTTTCTACAACATTGTCTTCATTACTTTGTCTCATTAAAATAACAAATTTACCTCCAGATACAAATCTCTATAAATACAATTTACATTTTATGTTGAAAATGATAATTTTGTTTGACTAAAAGACCTTTCTATGTCATATATGCACTTTTTACAAGTTGTTTTACTTCACACTGACACAGATAGGTCTTACAGCGATGATGGGATAAGAGTGCGGAGGAAATGGCCATGGCCTTAATTAAGGTGTTTTTAGAATTTCCTTAAAACACTTTTGTTCACTTAGCTATGGGAATATATGAGAAGAGTCTTTTAGGATTCTTTGTAGTATTCAAGAACGTTGATACAAGTCGAAATTCACAATCTTGATGAGGTATGGAATTGGCCATATATGCATAATGTTGTAGTAGAGAAGAAGTCTTTTGATATTCTTCATATCACTGTGAAGTGTAGATACACTTTAAATAATTTATAATCTTGATGAGATGTAGAATTGAGCATATATGCAAAGTATTGTCCTAATTAAAATATGAGTTGAACAAGTAAATTCTTAGTGTCAAACTTCTGTGTTTTAAGACCATCTTTAAAACCACTGTGTTTCAAATACGTTGTTCTACACGTGATATGGCTGAAGAAGACCTTTAAATAGGTCGACCGGGCAAGTTGGCCGTGCGCGTAGAGGCACGCGGCTGTGAGCTTGCATCCGGGAGATAGTGGGTTCGAATCCCACTATCGGCAGCCCTGAAAATGGTTTTCCGTGGTTTCTCATTTTCACACCAGGCAAATGCTGAGGCTGTACCTTAATTAAGGCCACGGCCGCTTCCTTCAAACTCCTAGGCCTTTCCTAGCCCATCGTCGCCATAAGACCTATCTGTGTCGGTGCGACGTAAAGCCCCTAGCAAAAAAAAAAAATTAGGTCAAAACTAGTCCCATTAAATGTTTATTTAATAAACACTATTTAATTTGTATTCCAAAGGTGGATTTAACTCACTTATTAATTTGGTTTAATCAAAGTTCAATACAGACCCATAAAATGAAATTCATTTCTGTAGAGGAAGAATAACACTCACGGTAAGGTGACTAAAAGGAACCCCAGGGGCTCTTCACTTTGAGAGCATGGTTTCTTGACCACAGGGCTCTTAGCTGAGTCCTGGCATTGCTTCCACACGTGTGCCAGGCTCCTCATTTTCTTCTTTCCTATCCGACCTCCCTTGGTTAACCCGTGTTCTTGTCCGGTATTAGTTTCGTGAATCCTAGGCAGCCTTTCTTTTCATGCCTTTATCTTTCTTTAGCCAATACCTTCATTTTTTTTGAAGTGTCAGACCCCTTCCATTTTTTCCGTCTGTTTAGTGTTGATAGAGGATGGCTGCCCACTTGTATTTACTCTTAAAACAATAATCACGACCACCACCTTGGTGACAACTGGTTCAATTTCTGTATGTATGTATGTATGTATGTATGTATGTATGTATGTATGTATGTATGTATGTATGTATGTATGTATGTATGTATGTATGTATGTTAGAGTATCACGTGAAAATAGCCAATCATACTTTTATGAAATTTGGTAAATATTTTGCATATTGTGTTATCCTAGATGCTACGCTAATTGGCATTATGATTTTCAAAAGAGGAAGGATGGCTAGGAGGGCTGTTGTAAGGTTTTTTTTTTTTTTTTGCTGATATTCTGAAAACTGTCAGCTATATTTAGAAATGTTTCAGAACTGGCTTAAAATGTAATTTTGAACATTTTAGATTATGATGGCTTTTTTTAAATATATATTTTATTTTATAGAGTCAATCCTAACCGAGATGTTGACTAATTTCTTATTGCGATCATTGTCAATCAGCATCAAGAGTCACTGGCATGAAAATATTCTTATGATGATAGTGGTGATTTGTAGTCATGAGTGTCTTTGTGATGTATTTAACCACGATAATGAAGATGATTACCGAAATCAGAAGAAACATGTGAAGGAACAAGTACTCAAAGACTTGGGGTGCTCTAATACTACCGAGTCGGGAGAAAAAAATGTGATGGTCTATAATGTCCAAAGCCCCCAAAATTGATCAGTAATAGTGATAGGCATAGCAGCTGATAATTTTCTCTTTGTCTGTAATTTTTGGAATTTTCCTGCCTTTTTATCTCAAATATATACAAATTTAGAATAGGCTAGACACTGTTCCATTTATGTTCGTTTTCAGTATTGCTTGAAAATTGTTGAACTGAATTTTATGAAACTCTGTATTTAAGTTGTGAGAAAGAGAAATTGGGTATTAGGTGATTAGTGCAGGGTGTATTGATATTCAATTTATGAACTTCATAATATGGATTCAAATTGTCATTACCTCAATTGTAATTGAGAATTTTCCACCTTTCACATTTTTATTATTATTGTCCTATAACTAGGACAAACACATAATAGGACTACACTAATTAGAAAATGTTTAATCTCTTATTTGAGGCATCTTCAGCTATAGAAACAATATATATATATTTAAAAAAGGATAATGGATAAGTTTAAAATAAAAGTTTTAAAAACATTGTGTCTCACTATTTTTATCTGATATTAGCTTCTTCTTCTTCTTCAAATTAGATGCTATCTTCCTATTGTTATATATTATGATGGCATTTTCATCTTAATTTAGTTAAAATCTTCTTTGAATTGCTTACTAATGCTTTATGTTAATAGTAAAAGGGACTTATTATTATTATTATTATTATTATTATTATTATTATTATTATTATTATTATTATTATTATTATTATTATTATTATTATTATTATTATTATTATTATTATTATTATTATTATTATTATTATTATTATTATTATTATTATTATTATTATTATTATTATTATTATTATTATTATTATTATTATTATTATTATTATTATTATTATTATTATTATTATTATTATTATTATTATTATTATTATTATTATTATTATTATTATTATTATTATTATTATTATTATTATTATTATTATTATTATTATTATTATTATTATTATTATTATTATTATTATTATTATTATTATTATTATTATTATTATTATTATTATTACCCGGCACTGCCTGGATCGTTTCTGAACGTTTACCTTTAAGATTTGTATCACCAGTTAATTATGTGTGAAGTGAATTTTTATAGAATTCCTTTTTGACTTGCAGATTGATATGTTATGATGTATTATGCAGTTTTAGAATTATTAAGATGTGTTTGATTTCAAGTTTTAGATTATTTAATTTTTAGAATTATTAAGATGTGTTTGATTTCATTTCAAGTTTTAGATTATTTAATTTTCAAGCAAAATTTTGTCCTTATGGAAGCTTGAATAGACTGGGAAGTATCTGATCCTGTCAAAAATTAAAAAGTAATAACCACAGTATATGAATTTAGCCATCGCACTATAGATACAATGTACAGGATTTCAACTGTCAGTGAGACTGTCCCCCTCTCGCCCCCCACTCCTAAGAGATAAAAAATCAGTATTGTCACCATTCATCTCAGTGACCCCGAAAACTTGGACTCAACACTATTTTCGATTATTTTTATATCTCACCACCCCCTCACCTCTACCCCAAAGAAGGCTGAACATGAACTTTAAAAAATTCGGAGTGTCACTATTCATTTCAGCGACCACAAAAACTATGCATTCGATACTATTCTAGATTATTTTTATAACTTACCCCCTCGACCCCTGCCCATAAGGGTGCTAGGGGTATCTTACCCCCACGCGGTTTGTCTCCTGATACTAAGTCATAAGTGTAACAAATTTGGTTGAAATTGCTCCAGTGGCTTAGGAGGGGATGTAATGCATACATACATACATACATACATACATACATACAAACAAACAATGGCATTTATACATATTATTTTTATACTTCACCCCCTTTCCATCCCCACCCAAAGGAGTCCTATAAGTGTCTTACACAATAGTATATTTTTTTCCAGGTAGTAAGTCATATGTGTACCAATTGTGGTTGGCAGCTATGCCCAAACGTACATAATTTCGCTCCTCTAGAATCCTGGAGCTGACGTTGCCGTGGTTACGGCAGTTCATTTCTTTTACCCGATTCCTAGAGCAGGTGTAGTGTGGTGTCAATATCTCCATAACAGTTGGTTTTAGGGCCTTAAAACATCAATTTCGGGCCCATAGGGCTTACCGAGTTTTGTTCTTTGTAACGAGGGGCTTAAAATGTGCTTTGTCTCATCCTTGTACGACAAATTTGATATTTTGCCTATATTAGCCTGTTATTTTTATATATCCCCCCGTCGCCTCCCTCCCTTGAATTGTTTTGAAAACAAAATACAGCCCATGTTACTGGCAATGTAGCTTTCTATAGGTGAAGTAATTTTTGAAATCGGTTCAGTAGTTTTAGAGTCTATCCATTACAAACAAATATACAAATTTTTCCTCTTTATATTATTATTATTATTATTATTATTATTATTATTATTATTATTATTACAGTAGAGTCTCGCTCATCCGACCTTCGCTTATCCGACATTCCATGTTATCCGACACTGGTAGACTTAATTTGAACTTTTGGTGGAGACTAAATTCAGGCACACCCGCTGTGGAGGGTGCGACCATGGGACAAGCACTGGCCTGACCGCTGGCGGTAGGACAGTTTTTTTGTCAAGGACAGGTGCAGTGAGTCTTCAGTCATTGTTCATTTTAGTATTGGTTGGGTGCAGATGTTATAATTTTCATATCCTCTGTAAGTATAGCGAGTAAATCGAAGAAAGTGATTGTTTCTATAGAAGAGAACTTGAATGCATTAAAGTGACTGGACAAAGGGAAAATTCTTCAAAATGTGGCTTCAGATTATGGATGTTGGATCTGTTACAGTGGGAGACTGGAAAAAACAGAGGGAAGAAATTTAAAAGTGGTGCTCTACCAGAGCAGAGAAAAAATGAAAAATGTGAGTACAAAAAAGTAAGTGAAGCACTATTTCTTTGGTTATCTCAACACCGGGAGAAGGACCTGCCAATATCTGGCCTCATTCTACAGGAAAAGGCTGCGTATTTCCAGAAGGAGTTTAATGAAGGGGACCCTAATTTTCCTGCCAGTGCTGGGTGGCTTGATCGGCGGAAAAAACAGTACGGCATTAGGCAGCTTAATATCTGCGGAGAAAAGTTTCCTTTCGTAAGACATCTGAAATGTTTTCGTTCAATACTGCATGTACTGTACAATTGAATTGATGATTCAATAAACAGAGTACCGGAAAACATGTCATAGTTTTAGTACTCGAGTATAGACTTCCTGTTTGTTTCAGTTCATTTTCAAAGTTATTCTGTATTATCCGACATTTTCGGTGATCCGACGTACTCCAGGTCCCGTTTAGGTCGGATAATCGAGACTCTACTGTATTATTATTATTATTATTATTATTATTATTATTATTATTATTATTATTATTATTATAAAACAAAACAAATCCATGATTTCATACTTTTCCGTGTAACAGAGAAATTTATGTACATTTTGTGGGGTTTTCTCGAGCATGCAGTTTCCTCAACAGACCTTCCTCCAGATTGCAGGCAGGATTGTATGTAAGTCACTTGTTTAGTAACAAGAGCCTAGCAGTTCTGCCAGAAGGCTGTTTCTTTTCTTAGTACAGATATCGTTCATTAAATTGAACGCACCGAGCTCGATAGCTGCAGTCGCTTAAGTGCAGCCAGTTTCCAGTATTCGGGAGGTAGTATGTTCGAACCCCACTGTCGGCAGCCCTGAAAATGGTTTTCCGTGGTTTCCCATTTTCACACCAGGCAAATGTACCTTAATTAAGGCCACGGCTGCTTCCTTCCCACTCCTAGCCCTTTCCTGTCCCATCGTCGCCATAAGACCTATCCGTGTCGGTGCGATGTAAAGCAACTAGCAAAAAAATTTAAAAAATTGAACGCTGTTTCACACTGTGAATTTTGAACTGGAACAGAATCTATGGTTTGCATCAAACTACAAGGTGTTGATAGTTTCACATTGGCACAGTATATTGTCTGAAGTCCTGAATCTACTCTTGCATATCATCAAGATGGAAATGTTCACACAGGTTGCAGATGCTTCTATCGCCACAGGTTTTCTCTGTTTCAGGGGGCTAGTATTTGTGTTTACAGTAGCTAGATCATTTGACAGTATCTTCCATTTCTACATCATGGACATGTGCAAGTATTTCACCAAAGGGAATAAAATGCAATTTTTATGAATTACATTAGTACTTGTATGGAATACCAGCCCAACTACAGCATTGCTTATCACTGGTGGTATGCATACCATACATTGAAAATCCTTGCCCTAGGTATATGCAAATGTGCTCTTACATGAACTTCTTATCATTAACACTGCAAATTCTCCATTTCAGTCATAATTAATTTAGGAGATATCTTTTTATGGAAAGTGAATTTTTCTTCAAAATTAAGGAAGGTTTCTTTTTGTGTAAATTTAATACTTGCTTTCTCTTTTCTTTGAGATTATCTTGTGGTAACACAACTATTTCCCAGAGAATGTCTCTAAAAACTGTCTCGGTGTTGAGATAATAAAAAAAAGGATATTACAGAGGGGAAGTAGATCAGGTCAGCCACAACCACTGAGGTGTGAAGGAGTTGCTTGCTTCTTCAGCAGCACTGAACCTGTGTTTACTCTGCTTGTCATTTCATTGGTTTTAACTTTTACTCTTTCTTAGTTAGGAACAATGCAGTCAGTCTATGTTTGTGATCAGTCAGCAAGGAGTGTGGATTGCTTTCTTGAACATTGTGATCATTTAAAGATAGGATATTTACATTACCCCTCCATGTTTACAAGTGTTTTTATTTTCTTTATAGTGCACAATGTGTGTTGTGTTTATTAAGTGACTATGGTTTATTCTAAAATGGATGTGAAGTGTTGCTTTAATATGAGGAGCACGTTGAAGTCTAGAATTGCAAACCATAAACTTGCCAAATATAATTGTGACAGGAAATATAAACATGTACTTGGACTGTTGAAAAGGAACAGTGATGAAACAATTAAGTTATTGGAATGTGACTTTCATCAGCACACTGACAGAAAGCTTGAAACTGCTCCTAATAAGGAGAGAAAATATTTTAATAAGAATTGCAGTGGTAAAGGATACTCATGGATGAATGATGATGATGATGATGATGATGATGATGATGATGATGATGATGATGATGAGCAGAAAACTTATCCGAGAGCCAAACTTAATATTATAGTAGAAGGGGTAGCTGATGTAAGTTGTTCAAAACCTGAAGTAGCACAAAATCAGTCACTGAATGAGAGATCAGAGGCTATTATGGGGTCAGGACATGATATGAGGTATGAACAATTATGTGACAGCTCGTATGTATTTGTAAAGTGTAACAGAAGAAGTAAAGAACCTCTACAAACTATTTTGGAGACTGAAGAGAGTTGTAGTCAAGGTAGTGTGGATGATTGTCATGAAAATACAGTTACTGAAATCCAACAGATGGTTTCAACGACAGATGGTAAAGAGGAGCATCATGATAAACAGTTTCAAACAATTCTGAATTGTTCTGATGTAAGCAGCTGTACCTCCAATAAGAGAAGTACCAGTTGTGCTTCAGCCAGGGTAAAATGTCATCAACCTCCTAGACCTATTAATAAATTGAAAGAAACTCTTGAAAGTATACCTGAATATCCAGAAGAGTTACCTACATCAAATAATTGCCAGTCTTCTGTAAAATACATGGAATATCCAACTCATGGATACTGTTGCTGTGTAGTTAGACATAGTTTCTCTCTCTTACAATGCTGGTACTCTGCTGTGAAAAGCTCAAAACGTTTAGGGATTGCCTTGACACTATATCGTCTGGTCAGGAATGGAATTGATCCAACTGTTTTCTACAAGCAGATGTTCCAGGTAAATTGACATTTTTAGTGTGATTCTATGATTTTGGATTAAATGGCATTTTGACATTACTTTTTTTGTTCCTGAAGACGCAGTTGAAATATGTCGTTGTCATGGCACGTAAATACTACCGAGCTATATTCAATTTGGGGCCTGATCAAATACTTTTGTGAATATAACTTGGGCTTTTGCCATAATATGTTCCTATACTTTGTTTTGTATTGTGGTTCTCTGAAAGTTATATTCAGTATTTAGCTTTGCTTTGAAAATTCCAGTTATGGTACTGCAGTCACATCTATGGGTATACTCGTTTGCGTCTCAATTTTTGTTCTTGCAGCAGCAATGCCATCTGGCAGAGATGAGTGGCAGCAGAACAGAATAAGTAAACCTCTACTAACAACAGTAGTCAATTAATGTAAATGTTGATAGGGAGCTTGAGATATCATAGATCATCACATTTTATTGTCTTCCAACTCGGCGATACTAGGGTTTTCAAGGCATAGACTGTCAACCCATTTTGTTCCCCTCTGTTTATGATACCATTTTCCCTCATTCTTCGAGTGATCGTTCCTTTGCATTTTTCTTCTCGTTTCCCTAATCATCATTATCTTGCTAATCAGTAAGAGGTAATGACCATGCAGTTTTGCACATATAATGCAATCATGACAATAACCACCACCATCACCAGTTAGTTTCTTACCATGACAGTTGAACAATATTTCCATGTCAGCTATGCTTGCCATTGAAGAACTTGCATGTAAAAGTTTTTTGAAGATTGGAAATTGAATTTTCTTAACACTTTTTAGATAGAACTAATATTTCTGGAGCTATTTGGAAGTTTGTAAAAAAATTAATAATCATGAATATCCCCAATATTATTTCTCATGCGGTAAAATTGTTTGAAATTTGAAAGGTAGGAAATGATATTTTGCGCAGTTTTTATTGTGTTCAGTTTTCAATACAAGTAATATTAACAAATGACATTTCCCATTTTGGCCCTCTTAATATTGCTAAGCCACTGTGTACTAATTGCACAACTTGGCTATCCTTGAACTTAAATACTGAGTTTCAAGAAATTCTGTTTAGCCCTTTTCCTGTGAAGTCATAACATACAAGGAAACAAACAAACAAACAGATGAGCAAACGAACAAACATACAGACCGGCAAAAATGTAGCTGACCCTCCTTCCAAATTTTGTGTTCCCAATCCAAAATAAAAATTACAAGGGTAGCCCAGAAACTAATGCAGCATATATTTTTTCTCCAACAATTATTTATTGAACACAATGAAACTTATGCACAAGAAAGAATTATGTTTCTTCTACACCCTTTTTTTCCACGTAATCTTCTTCCCGTTATATGGCCTTCCCTCCTGCGAGACACAAGGGCATGTATGCCCTGTTGGTACCACTCCTTGTTCTGTTCATGAAGCTATTTCTTCACTGTGCGAATCACTTCTTCGTCATCCTAAGCTTACCAGCAGAAGCATTTGACTTGAATTTTTTCTTCTGTGGAGAGTCGGGATGGTGCCATTCCATCGATTACAGTTTTGTTTCGGGCTTAAAATGGTGAACCCAGGTTTCATCACCCATCACAATCCGAGACAAGAAGGCTTCCTCCTCAGCTTCAAAACATTGCAGCAACTCAGAAGAAATTTATTGGTGTTTTTTAGAGTTTTGCATTCCTCCGTAAGATGGCATGGAACCCATCATGAACACTTTTCTGTGTAATTGAGAGCACTGACTTCCTTTGCTGATTGACACCTCCCGTGCCAACTGCCGAGTCATTCTGCATCAGTCCTTGCGAATGAGCACATCAACATGCTGCATCTTGTCAGGTTTGACAGCCGTGGGCGGCCTCCCCGACCGCTGCAAATCTTGGAGCTCTGCCGAACTGCTTTCAGATTATCTCAACCTTTGTGCCTAATGACTAACTGTACTTCTGTTGACTGCTGATGCTTCATAAACTGTACATAAATGTTTGTGAATGTTTCCAACCATTTTTTGCTCCGCAGCAAGAAATTCAATGACGATACGCTGCTTGTAACATTCATCACTTACAGATGCCATGTTGAACCATTGCTGCAAGTAAGCTATCTGTCAGAAGAAGCAGAAACCTTCAAAGAATTCATATCTAAAGTTTCGCATTCGTACCATTGTTGGGGGCTGAGAAAAAATTGTGGTGCATTATTTTCTGGGCCACCCTCGTAAGTTAAAGCAAACATTTGAATTCTACATACAAAATTATAATTTTAGTAATTTAGATGTTATCACAGTTTATGTAGGTTTATTGTACTTACATCCTCAGTAGATATCACTATTATTTTAATGCAAATGAAATTTTAAAATTCCCAACTTTTGGAAGAGATATTCCCAATGTAATCTCTATGAAAGATATCTGTACAGGTTGCACTGTATGTGACTGTATACCATTAAGGAATAAAACAAATACCCCTGTGAAAATATTTCATCCCATGTAGGTCTACTTCCAATTCTTCCAATTAGTTTTTCCATTTTTTAGAATTGATTTTTTCATCACACCGACACATAAGCCTTATGGCAATGATGGGACGGGAAAGGGCTAGGAGTGGGAAGGAAGTAGCCATAGCCTTATTTACAGGACAGCCCCAGCATTTGCCTGGTGTGAAAATGGGAAACCATGGGAAAACCATCTGCAGAGCTGCCGCCTGTGGGTATCGAACCCACTATCTCTTTAATGCAAGCTCACAGCTGTGCGTCCTTAACTGCACCACTAACTCGCTCAGTCTTAGAATTTTCAGGGTTGCATACATCTAAACAGAATCTTAGTTAAACCCCACTTTACCTTCTGTTCACTTAAGATAGAAATTGATTGGTTCCCTGGTAGACATTCTGTTAGATATCCAGAGATGATCATTCACTTATGATCACATGGAAATTAACACTTTTATGTTACGGCCAGTACTATTGTTAATATAATTTCTAAGATAATTACTGCAATAAAGATGTGCATCAGTCATAAATGTGAAACTGTTCCTTCTAATTGACTTTAAGAAAGGAAATTAATTGTTGTAGTTATTACTCTTAATTGTTTCTGGATGCCTTGTTAGGAATGTTATCTTGCATAACTGTAAGGAAGTGTAATTGAGAGGAATGTGTTTCTCCTTGGTATTCCACTGAACGGGCTTCAAAAGAATTGATTATGTAATGCAAACTTGAATCTACACCATTCTTAATATTGATTTGATTATACCTTACTATCATTGTAAAGGTGTCCAGCTCCATGGCTAAATGGTTAGCGTGCTGGCCTTTGGTCATAGGGGTCCCGGGTTCGATTCCCGGCAGGGTCGGGAATTTTAACCATCATTGGTTAATTTCGCTGGCACGGGGACTGGGTGTATGTGTCGTCTTCATCATCATTTCATCCTCATCACGACGCGCAGGTCACCTATGGGCGTCAAAAGACCTGCACCTGGCGAGCCAAACATGTCCAAGGACACTCCCGGCACTAAAAGCCATACGCCATTTCAGGTTTTTTTTCATTGTAAAGGTTTCTCAAAATTAATCTATACTTCTATCAATTGTTCATTCATTGTTTCCCATAAAATTAGACTAATGATCTCTCCATGTGCTGTGCCCAATTAATGCATGTGAGATTTCAAAATATTTTGTTGTCATGGATCAGAATCTTCAGAAATGTGTTAATTTCATACCTTGTGATATGATATTTAGAATATTATTTTCTTCTTCTTCTTCTTCTTCTTCTTCTTCTTCTTCTTCTTCTTCTTCTTCTTCTTTGCTTTTCCTCAATCTTTAGAAGTTGGTACTTTGTGCAGTTTTAGCCCAGTTTTATGACTGAATGACCTTAATGGCAGCCATATGTGGAGGGATGTAGCCTATTCACTACAATGTATTTCTATGGTGATTGGGACTGTGGTGTATTGTCTGTATACTTCTTTACAATTCTCACCCAAAACAAAAACCTTCCCCCCACATGAAAACATTTCATATATATTTTTCTTTAAAAATACATTTTTGGAATGGTACAAGGTCTAGAAAAGAGAGGAAATACTAATAGAATTAATTTTTCCCTACATGTTGAGGGACTAGCATGATTGTGCTGGTTTATTGAGCAGTTTCAGCTTTGGGCGCGGATTTTAGGCCAGGTGCCCTTCCTGATGTCATATGATTATTTTGAGATGAAAATCTCAGTCGTTGAAGTCTGGGTTGACATAACAAAAGCAACTTGTTAGCACGCCACATTTTAAAATTAACCTAGACGATTGTGTGGGTCGGAGGAGACAGGGATATGTTCCTTCTCTTCAGGTGCGTGCAGTACCTCACGTGACAGATATCATGCTACCCTCCATGAAGGGTCTGTCTGTCCAAGAATGGTTGTACCCAGGCTGCTAGAACTACACAAGTTTTTTAATAGGTAATTCATTCACTCATTCATTCTTCTCTCTGAAAGGCCTTTCAAAGAAGTGGAGTATGAAAAAAGATCTTGTCTTAGGATGTCCCATCGTACCTATGAAATGGAAATCAGATTCTTCCCAGAGCACATAAAATAATAATTTTCAGGGTGATACAGCCACTTATTTTAGTAAAAATATCTGTCAAATAACCAGACATTTGACATATATATTTTAGCTCCCACCTTAGGTATGGGCAAAAAGTAAATGTAAGAATACTTTTGTGAACTATAAAAGCTACAGAAGGGTTTGTGACATCCCATATCACATGATTTAAGTATTTTAGGCTCTCCCAGAATCCCAGATAAGATTTTGATTATGTAAAGAGCATTGTCACAAGGTAACTATATTTGTAAAATTGACTATCACCGAGCTCGATAGCTGCAGTCGCTTAAGTGCGGCCAGTATCCAGTATTCGGGAGATAGTAGGTTCGAACCCCACTATCAGCAGCCCTGAAAATGGTTTTCCGTGGTTTCCCATTTTCACACCAGGCAAATGCTGGGGCTGTACCTTAATTAAGGCCACGGCCGCTTCCTTCCCACTCCTAGCCCTTTCCTGTCCCATCGTCGCAATAAAACCTATCTGTGTTGGTGCGACGTAATGCAACTAGCAAAAAAAAAAAAAGATAATTGACTATCAAATTGGGGGAAGTGGGTGGTTACAAAGCAGCTCATCCAGGGGTTTTAGTCCTGGACTGAGGGTGGAACAAGGTTCACTCAGCCTCTTGAGGTGAATTGAGCAGCTGTCTGATGCAAAAAATAGCAAACCTAGTCCAGAAAGTCAAGCAGTATGGCTGAAGAGGTGCATGATAGCTGAGTTGTAGGCCCTGACTTCTCTATGTAGCAGCTTTGTTTCATATCCCAGTCAATTTATGTGGGAATTTTGAAATGGAAACTCACTTTCCTGTCGTCCAGATTCCATGTAAAACTGGAGGGCCCATGGCTATGGTCATAATATTAACTTCTAGTTTACTTGCAGTATGACTGAGGAAATCATCTCACTGACCAATATCTGCCTGCCATCTGCCTTGGTAGCAGGTGTATGTGATACAGAGACAAAACATGGGCATAGGATGTTATTGTTCAATACATTCTCCAGTTAGGACCCGAATGTTACAGTAACTTTCTTGACAAATGGTAGACTTTTAGAGATATTTTTGACAGGCATTTTGGTTAGCATTTGATGCAGAGTTTCAAATCAAAAACCAGAGAAATCTGTCAGAAAGAATTGGGAATCTCTTCTTTCTCCTTCACTATGAGCAGATGTTGAGGAAGTACCAAGTGACACATGAAGTGAACCAATCAATTCTCCTCAGAGAAAGTGAAACTCAGCAGCCACTCCATGGATTAGCTTCACTTATCTCACTCAGCTCAAGCAAACCGCTTACTTTTCTCTTTTATAACTGTTTTTTGTTCAGCTCTTAATTGATTACACTTGCTTCCAATTTCCTGATCATGCAATGTTTACACTTTACATTGACTAATAAAGTGTATCTAGTCATGAAGGATACAAATATTTAAATAACTTCAAGCAATGTTTTGTATTAGGTAAGTATTTAGAATTTATTACAGGAATTACTTCAATTTTTTTTTTTTTCTTTTTTTCTTTTTTCATTAATTTTTCTGCTTACTACATAATACCATATTTATGACTCCAACATACTACCTCTTGAGGAAAATATATTGCATTAGAGTGACTGTGTTTTTCCAATCTTCCTGTTGCTAATGGTAAATAAGACTTGAAAGATAATCATATACAAAGTATAATTAACTGCAGTAGTATCATTTTATTAAAAAGCTCTATTAAAATTATTGACCAAGGAGTACTTGGTAAATGAAATTATGAACTAGTTTACCTACTTATAAAAGTTTTAGTGTTGTTTGTTGAATATTTAGTCTAAGTGTACTGTTTTCATGTGAACAAAGTACAGAGTGAATACATCAATAGGTATTTAGGCTATACAGTACTGTATTTTTGATGACATCTTGGTTTGATAGTTTCTGTGCTGTCTAATACCAAAATGAAATTTCGTTACATTAAGTTTAACGTGAAGTATGTCTGTTCTAAAGAAATGTCAAACAATGGCTTTATCTTCAAAACCGAATGAAAACAAAAAACAAAAGTTTAGCATGACGACATTGTTACGAGCACTAAAGCAAAAAATCTGAAATTGTATTTTGTCCTAGAACAATGTATTCAAAATAGGAAAGGACTTGAAGATATGGTGGCTGTACTCTAAACATATGGATGGTCTTTACTTTTCTTTTCTTTTTTCCTTTCTTTTTTTCCTGGCTTTTTACCCCCAATTACCTGGGGTCGCATAAGTGTAAATTATACCCACTTTTTATGTCACACAAACACAGGATAGGTTTTATGGTAATGGCATGATAGGAAAGGGCTAGGAGTGGAAAGGAAGTCACTGTAGCCTTAATGAAGTTACAGCCCAAGCAAATAATCCACTTTTACTGCTGGGCACCTTTCGTGACGCCAACCCTATTTGGAGGGAGGTATTTCACTTTTGTATATTCTGTGGTGGTCGGTAATGTGATGACTGTAAATGAAGAGGTAGGGCCTATATACTGAGACAATCACCAACACATGGCAGGCACCCTAGCTAGAGGAATTAAGCAAATGTAGCTGAAATCAAACCAAGAACTCTATGATCCAAAGGTCACTATTCTGACCATTCAGCCAAGAAACCAGACACTGATTTTATTAACTATTTCTGTGTAAGTCATGTTATGCCATGTATTAAAAGCTTCAGTTTTCCACAGTTACTGGTGCATATACAGTTGATTGGCATAAAAAAATAATCCTGGGGTGTAATGAAATACTTGCTGCTGGGTTTACTGATAGGAAAATATACAAATCCATTGGGATTTGTTAGAGAGCATGAATATCTGTCTAATTCAAGTTAAAAATTATTTTAATCTTCCCTCTTGTTGTCTCGCTATGAACTACTGCATACAGAGGGATGGTCCATAAAGTCACGTGTTATAGCAAGTTTTATTTTTTTTCTATGATAGAAAATAATCCAGTGGACTGGCCTGTTCTGGAAAAGATGAGACTTACTGAACCCTGAAATCACTGACCATCTGTATAGCTAATTTTAACACCAAAAATCAGTCTGAAACACAGCAGGAATAGCTCATTTTCTATCTGTAGGTCTTATTATAAGTTGGTCAGCACCTTCATTTCAGAAAGTCCAGAGTCTGTTCCCAGCTGGATTGGGGATTTTTAGCTGCATCTGGTTAATTATTCTGGTTTGCAGACTGGATGTTTTTGTTTGTTGCAATAGACATCTCTCTCCGTATTCACAACACACCACACTACCAACTAGCACAGAAACTTGCAATAGTGAACACATCCCGCCACATACGGTTGGCGTCAAGAAGGGCATAAGGCCATAAGACATGTCCACATTTGCGATGCAGTTTGCCCCAGCACCCCCACCAGGGTATGGAAAAAGCGTCAGAAGAAGTATTTGTAATATTTAACAGGATTACAGTAACTACGGTATTTTAAGGACACAGAAAGATAGCGATCACCATCATCATGTCCACCTCTGTAGCACGATGGTTAGTGTTATTAGCTGCCGTTCCCAGAGGCCCGGGTTCGATTCCTGGAACTGCCAGAAATTTAAGAATGACGGTAGGGTTGATATATGGTTGAAATGGTACATGCAGCTCACCTACATTGGGGGTGTGCCTGAAAAGACCTGCACTACCTTGGGATGAGGACACGAGTTTACTTTTACCGTTATCATGAATCATAATTGCATACGGGTTTTGTTCCATTCCAATTCAATCTCATAACTGTTCCAGCATATTAATGGAGCTGTATAGACATATGGTATACTGATTGGTAACATCTACTCTGGACATCACTTAGTATAGAAGACAAATATTACCCATGTAAGTAGAATTTCAGATGTGTGTAGGAGAGGACTGTTCATTCCCTCTGGCAACCTCCTGCATACATATAGATAACCTCCTGCATGTACCAATGGTGTACAGTTGCATCCATGCATAAGAATGCATATTACATCGCAATAGCAACATATATGCAATGATATTCTTCTTATATACCAACGTCCTGGAATACAGCTACACTCAGTAACCCACAAACATAAAATGACCATTAAATGCAATGACTCACTAAAATTAGTCAGCAAAATGTGTCCCTTAACTGTCTGTTAAGAATACATTCGGTGTTCATATAGTACAATGTATAATGCTTTACAAACTACCGTTGTCTGGGACATATTTTATTCTGCTGTCACTTCCTTGGAAGTCTTACCCATGTTCCTTATTTCTGTGACAGTTAGGCATCTGATAAAGTAATAGTTGAGTCACAGTTATTGACAAAAAGCTGTATTTTCTTCTGTTAATACCTGAGTCATTGTATATCACTGCAGTATTTGAAGGACTGAAGGACATTGAACTAGCTAAGTAGCATTGCACATTCATATCATTACTAAGCAGATAGTCTGTTTGTTCATTAATCATGCCATGGTTTGTTTAGTTTTCTTTCTGTACATCGCACCGACACACATAGGTCTTATGGCAACTATTTTTGTTTACTAAGATGAGACTTAACCATTTGAAGAGGAATCAAAACAAGGGAATATCTTAATAATTTCTTAGTTAAACATTTATTCTGGAGACACAGTCACTCGCCTTTGTGCAATGTACTTGCGACAAACAGTTATGAAAGTCTAAATCTGTTGGATCAATTTGATGGATGTGATGAAGTAATATTCAAGGAGCAATGTCAAAACTGCAGCTTTCTCCTCCTATCATTTTCAGAATAAATAGCATATTTATTTAACATATCGCTTTCAGTGCCGGGATTTCGAGATCTTGTTTGTTTCACCTGGCCGAGGTCTTTCTTTGACACCCATAGGCATCCTGACATCTGAGTGTTAGATGATGATGATGATGATGATGATAAAAGGGAGAGGGTGAAATTTGGTGTCAGCACATAGCCTACTCTGGTGGAATAACACCAAGGGGTCTGCTCAAGGCTAAGTCCCCATCTGACGAGCGAAGCATTTTTAACATCGTCATATGCCTTTACTCCTTTGCCACAGTGTCAGACCTTAATATACTGGGTAGACATGATGCCTGAAGAATCATTGCCACCAGGCAAGCTAACATATTTGTGTCAAAATGTAAAATAATTTTTGCTTTCCAAATCTGAAGCATATCAGCAGTTACATTCTTGTGGTAACTTTTCTTTTAATGCCCCACATTTTAATTCTACTCTTCGGTTTTCTGCAAACTTTTACTCCAACACAGAATGGGATAGCTAATGACCTCTAATCCACCATACGATCTCAAACTTTGTAAATTAATATAACTTTCATAACAATAATACCATTCATTGTGCAGATGATTATTGTATAATAGAATTCGGGTATCACTTGTACTAAAGAAATAATTTACACCGGTAGTTCTTTTCTCTACCCTTGTCTGAACTTTCCCAGACCTCCAGATAAATCTAACACACAATTTCTTGCCATTGTTACCTACAAACAAGACTTTTAAAATTAGTAACCATAAAATAGAAGTGATGAAAGAATTCAAGTCTCTTCAGTTCCCACATAACCTTGAATAACACTTAAGTGAAGAAATTAAAGAAAGGATTTTTATGGCCAACAGATGTTATGGCCTACAAAAGGAACTGAACACTCACATTCTTGACTAAGAGGGATTAAGAAAATGTATGAATATTTGGAAGAAAAATATTAAGGAAAATGGAACAGACCTAAGTATGAAAGTGAAATTGAGTGGCCATTACATAACTGTCAATTTATAACTGTTAGATTGTTCAGTCTGCCAAAAATAATTTTGAATGAATAAATTTATAAACTACCTGAAAAAGAAACATCTTAATTAAATTATCATCATCATCATCATCATCATCCTGTAGGACCAGGCAAGTTGGTCTTGCGGTTAGGGGCGCACAGCTGTGAACTTGCATCCAGGAGATAGTGAGTTCAAATCCCACTGATGGCAGCCCTGAAGATTGTTTTCCATGGTTTTCCATTTTCACACCCAGCAAATGCCGAGGCTGTACCTTAATTAAGGCCACAGCTGTTTCCTGCCCACTCCCAGGCCTTTCCTATCCCATCATCGCCATAAGACGTATCTGTGTCAGTGCGGTGTAAAACAAATCATTAAAAAAGTTTAAAAAATCATCCTGTAGGGTATGGTAGGCAAGTGACATGATCATTGGCTTCTCACTAAGGCAGCTGCGGTTCAGATCCTAGTCGTTTCATTTGAGATTGTTGAATAAACAGTACCAGTAGTTCGGATTCCGTGTAAAATTGGCTATAGCCAATATATCACTTCCTTCTACTGCTGTTGCTGCAGCTGCTGCTTTTCCTACACCCTAGTAGGGTTGCACATATGGACTGGCCATGTTTTACGGCCGTATGGTCTTCCTGACGCCAACCCTATGTGGAGGGATGTATTTACTGTTGCAGGTTTCTGTGGTTGTTGGTAGAGTGGTGTGTTGTGTATACATAAAGAGGAGAGAATTTAAACACGAACAACCAGTCCTCGAATTAGATGACGTAACCAGACGCGGTTAAAATCGCCGACCCAGGGGCCCTCTGAATCGAACGGCTCGACGCTGGCCTTTAAGCGAAGGAGCCGGACTAATTGATAACTTTATCAATACTCCTGTAAAACTACAAGCATGCTTGCTTTTAGTAACCTTGTATATTTGTGTAATATTTCCTGGTAGAAAGAAAGATATTGTCACACATGCAGCAGGAGTAATCACTGTGGACTGTGAAACATCGATTTTTTTTCGTACTTGTTTTTTTTTTACTGTAGCATGCTCTTCGCTCGCGTGAGTAATCAGTAGTCGTCTCGTTGGTTGGTCACGGTGCGAGAATTCTGGCGGGTAAGGGAGAAAAAAAGAAGATAGCTTTTTCATTGTTTTTATATTCACGAAGATGGCGGGACAATCATTTCCTTGCAAGGCCTTACAGACAGATGTCGTTAGCCGTTAGACTGCACCTGACGCTTCATGCGGTCATCAACACGTAATCAGGCCGTGTGTAAGGGAGGGGATTGTCAAGGAAATTATCCAAAAGAAATTCTACATTATTACAGCATCGAGGTGATAATCTTTTGTTTTTCTTTTTCCGGCTCACCGATAATTATAACGCAGTACGTCAGGTTGCTGTATTCAGTACCGTATTCAGAAATTTAAGTCGGTCGGCACTGGCTTTTCACCAAGACGGCTGCGGTTCGAATCCCGGCCAATGTATTTGGAATTTTTACAAGGAAAGATCACGTCCCTATAGTTCGGATTCCACATAAAACTGAAGGCCCCTGGCTGTGATCACGATATCATCAATCACGTACAACTATTTGGATTGATTGATTGATTGATTGATTGATTGATTGATTGATTGATTGATTGATTGATTGATTGATTGATTGATTGATTGATTGATTGATTGATTGATTGATTATGGCGAATGGTGGAATTCTTTCTGAAACCATGTACAGTGCTAACATTTGTACTTGTTGAACTATTCTGATCATTATTGCCAACGCATTTTACTGTATCCGTACAGAACACTCGAAATGTCCCTACAGTCTTCTCTTGAAATCCCTACCTTATGAAAATTGTAGTGTTATGTCAATAAAATTAAATAAATCGTTAGAACAAAAAAGTGCCGCCGGGCTGAGTGGCTCAGACGGTTGAGGCGCTGGCCTTCTGACCCCATCTTGGCAAGTTCGATCCTGGCTCAGTCCGGTGGTATTTGAAGGTGCTGAAATGCATCAGCCCCATATCGGTAGATTTACTGGTACGTAAATGAATTCCTGCGGTACTAAATTCTGGTACCTCGGCGTCTCCAAAAACCGTACAAGTAGTTAGTGGGACGTAGAAACCAATAACATTATTTTATTAATAGAAAAGTAGCCAACAAACTTGGAACATGTACATAAAATAAAAAACATTGTCAGACAGTTGTTAGTTCCTAAATATACTTAAAATCATGCACTTGCTGATTATGAGACCCAGGTGCAGGTCGGTAATTTGGTAAGATCTATGGCCCTTGTTTTGAGCTTGTAAAGAAGAATAAATTACTAAGTTATTCTGTTGTTTTTGGGTATTATATAACATGGAAAAAAATTATTTTATTTCCGCATTCGATTGCGGCAGCGCTAATACAATCTTTGGGAGCGTCGAAATATTTTCAAAAATGTTTTCTTGAAGATTTTAAAAGACGATAATTTGCAAAACGTCCTTAAGTTTGGAAATGGATTCAGAAATCCATCTCTACGTCCCTACATTATGAAGAGAAAAGCCGAAAGTCTTTACGCCTAGGCTCTACTGTGGCAACATTGATTCCGGTGTAAAGAAAGAGAATATCACATTGTTGGACAAAGCGTCAACTAGCATTGGCATACTCTATTCTAATTGCTTTCGTTATATTCTTTTCAGTTTCAGTATTCCTCTCGTGTTGCCCAGTGCCGTCACAGATCTTGCGTATTAGTTCCATAACAACCACCGAATGATGTTAAAGTAAATGCCAGTATACATCTTAATGAAAGAAATTGGAAGGGAAATTACGACATGCGAGCATTTGTGTCCCCATTAAGGAGACCGTACATCACGTTGAGAAAGTCTCGCACTACAACAACTGGAAGATGATGATGAAGGTGCTTCAGTCACAGCAAGTTCTGACTGGACTATGATGGAGAAAGAACGAAGAGAAATCGAGACGATCGTTTCCAGGAGTAGAATTTAACGTGTGTTCTAATGAACCTGAGAGAGAAGGAACCGGCCGGGATAGGTCACCTTTGTTCGGGGAGTTGTTTTAAGAAAGCGATAGGAGAACTAAGCTTTTACAGCTGTCCGTGGTATAGTGTCGCGGGTTCAAACCTGAAAAGGTTGTCGGATTTTCGAAGGGCAACTCAGCCATAGCTCGCTCAACAAAGATTAGTTCTTGTTTCATCTCGTAGAGTAAATAAAATAGAACGTGGAGTTTGACGCGTTGTCAGTCTAATTGGAGTCATATCAAATGCCTCGACACGTAGGTGAGGCCGTACGAGTGTTAGGATTCTTATAATACCTAACAAACAAAAACCCCATGGCGCTACAGCCTTGATGGGGCTTGGCCTACCAATAGACTGCTGCTCAGCCGGAAGGCCTACTGATTACGAGGTGACGCATGGTCAGTGTGAGGAATCCTCTCGGTCGTTATTATTGGCTTTTCTGAACCGGGACCTCTATCTCTTCCTCAGATTGTTTCTCAGTTTTTCTCACGTAGCTTAATCGGACTTTGAAATAGCCCTCAGATCTAGGTAAAATTCCCTGATCCGGCCGGGAAGACTGCGGGGCTGGCTTACCTTTGTAGCTGCCTGTTGCTATTTCTTGATAGATGTAGTGCGCCAGTGGCTGGTCCAAATGGGCAAGGGCGGTCGGTATGTGTTTACAATGTTACAGCACCGAAGACTTTCAGGCAATCTTTTTTTTATATTTTTAATGCTATTTGTTCGGGGCGTCGACCTATGAAGATCTTTTGCTCCTATTCAGGCAATCTTAAGATCCATAGAAAAATTGAAAATTCCCAAATGTTCCCGAGGGAGCCGAGCTGGAAGGGATAGGAAAGGGATGAAATTTAAGCCCAGATGCGAAACAACAGAAGTACACGAGCTGGAAGGAGAGGGTGGGTGTGAAATTAAGCCCCAGAAACGAAACAACTGAACTACACAAACACCTGTCGATGTATTTATTTTCAACACTGTTCTCTGTTACCCAGACTTGATCCTTCCCAGTCTGATGGCGCATAGCCGTCACTGATGAAGTATCTTTGCATCTGTTTCTTGGCACAGGCCGGAGAAAAATGTAGCTTCTACTGAAGTCTGATTAACGACATTTGGAGCACTGCTAGTGTTTGTGTTTTATGAAAGGTACTGCTCATTTGGTCAGCCGTGTTGCAATAGCGCTGTCGGGCCCATTGAAGAAAGCAATGGCAAGCTACTGTACCTCACTCCTTATCATGCATGGTTGACAGTTGGCAAGAGGCCTGCTACGAATAGTATACAGTAAAACATCATTAATATGGATTAATTGGGGGTCTTTGCTGTCCGAATTTAGCCTTATTTATATTTAATTTCAGAACTTTGAAGAGAATATGTTTCATTTCAGCTTGCTTCACGAATTACCTCAGTAGTTTCCTGAAAATGTCTTCTTTGCAAATGTCTGTGGACCTGCAAGATTTTTACTAAGGATATAGGCGTATTTGGGAAAGATTATGTGAACATTCATCAGTTCAGGGCCTACCTAGCCTAGGCATTAAAGACGTGCTCGGTTCACGAGGAAGGACGTGGGTTCTATTTCAGGAATGCTATTTATTCCGAGATCTTTTTCCCCTACTTTGCACCACCTGTGCGGTAGTGTAATGTGTTGAATGTGAGGAAAGGAACATTAAGGACGACACAAACACCCAGGCCAGGGATGTTAATCATTTACAATTAAAAACCCTTGACCCGGCCGGGAATCGAACTCGGGGCCGCTGGGTGACAGGCGGACGCGTTGCCCCCTACACCGCGAGGCCGGACTGTTTGTGCCGAGGTTGTGAATCGCGGAAGCCTTTACATTCCACTCCTCCAAGGGCCTTCATTGTCAGCATGGAGATGGATTTTTCGCATCACTTCAGCATAGTTAACAGCATTTTCAACAGAATGGGCAGGTCCATCTATCCAATACCATATGTTATATTATACAGCGGGACTAGTTTCAACCTTTCCTTTAGGTCATCTTCAGCCTAGATACATCGTTTGGGGAAGATATAACATGCAGTTTCGAAACTAGTCCCGATGAATAATAATAATAATAATGATAATAATAATAATAATAATAATAATAATAATAATATTGTTGCTATTTGCTTTACGTCGCACCGACACAGATACGTCTTATGGCGACGATGGAGTAGGAAAGGTCTAGGAATGGGAAGGAAGAGGCCGTGGCCTTAATTAAGGTACAGCCCCAGCATTTGCCAAAATGGGAAACCACGGAAAACAATCTTCAGGGCTGCCGAGAGTGGGGTTCGAACCCACTATATCCCGATTACTGGATACTGGCCGCAATTAAGCGACTGCAGCTATCGAGCCCGGTAATAATAATAATAATAATAATAATAATAATAATAATAATATATGGTATTGAATAGGTGGTGGACGTGCCCATCGTGTTGAAAGTAGTCAATCATCAATGCGGACCAATGAGATTGAACTAATTTCATATAATAGTTAACGGTACTCTCAGAAATCCAATGATTTTGAGAATATTGCCCGCTATTATTATTATTATTATTATTATTATTATTATTATTATTATTATTATTATTATTATTATTATTATTTAGCGGACAAGCCCCGCGTGTTAACGCGCTATGGATATGTAGCCAAGCTCTGCATTCGGGAGACGCATGGGTTCAAACTCCACCGTCGGCTGTCCTGAGAATGGTTTTCTGTGGTTTTCTATTTTCACTTCCAGGCAATGCGGGGACAGTTCCTATTCATAGTCCACAGCCTATTCCTTCCACTTCCTTACCCAGTTTCATTCACCACCATTCATTTCATCTTCATTAGCTCCTCAACTGAGGTTGGCGTCGTGAAGGGCGTCCGGCCGTAAAACATGTCATGTCTTCATCTCACCACACCTCATCCCCGGCCCCGTATCAAGAAACAGGACTAAGGGCTAGACATAGATAGATGAGGATTATTATTATGGCGGTTGTTGTAGCCATCTTCGTCCAAATTATTCTTGTTACATTTTACTATGAATGAAATGCTTAGGCAGACTGGGCAATCCCTGTCTCAGCATAAAAATTGCAATAATTATTGTTAACAATATTGACCTGGGACGTGATAGTCGATTGGCATTGCCACGGGCTTCTCGCCAAGGCGGCAACAGTTCGAATCTCGACTAAATCATGAGTGAGGTTTTTAAATGAAAAGTCATGTCCCTATAGTTTGGGTTCCACAGAAAACTCATGTCTGTGATCCCAATATTGACAGTCACGTAAAGATGATATCTTGCTTTTAAAAAAGTCCGCTCTGAAGCAGTATCAAAATACTAACGGGTGGAATACCGTCAAGGTTAGCCGTTACCTACGTAGTAGGTGCTTTCCTCGGATGTATTATTGCTCTCTTTGGTTGTTGGAGATCCGCTTTAATTGTTCGACCTTGAGGCAGTGACAGAGCTCAGGTGGATTTTGCCACAAGTGAGCCGCGACCTAACTTCCTGGACGTCTTTATTTTTGTCTGCTGCTAGTGGAGCATGAGAGCAACAATTGAGGCGGATGTAGACTAGACTAGTCTAGTTCCGTCCGAACGACGCGTCAAGGCATGGCTTTACGTAATGTAATATCTTAAGATGCATTTGCTGGCAGGACGTAGTGTTTACAGTGCACTATGTCTTCTCGTATGGGCTAGAGCAATATTGTTACTTTCATTGATCTGTCTCAGCTTTATCCTTGGCTTTGACAAGATGAAAGTGACTGAGGTATGAGTGATGCTAGTAATGCCATTCCTTATGCAGCCAGTCCCTGCTATGAATGGTGTGAACATGTTGCTCATAGGGTCAGTTGGTGCATGCATTTCAGTGGGCTTGGCAGACTGAAATGTAATGGCAACTTGTGGCTCGGTGAGGAAAGCAACGGGAAACTACCTCACTCCTCATTTCCCTAGTACGCCTCTTCAGTAATGCCTAGGCCATTTATGACAGCTGATGGCAGAGCTGTTGAGGATCCAACCAGCCTTCGGGCTGAGGACTAAACATACATACATACATACATACATACATACATACATACATACATACATACATACATACAATATCTTAAGCACCACTCTTCCTTGTTTAGAGTTGCCCTATCAACATTTTCAAACGCCGGGTATTCTGCAAATGCCCTTATTTTGACATAGGACAAATTATTTAGGTTAATATTTATACATCAACTTATTTAATTTAGACATGCAATTCATAGAACGGTAGGTTCCTACTCCTTCGCCAATGGTCATCATTGCGACCTTCGTTTCAGAGGGTCCCGAGTTCGATTCTCGCCCAGTTCGAAGATTTTAGTCCTGGCTGGTTAAGTCCTGTGGCTCTGGGATTGGATGTTTGTGTTGGACTCAGTATACACCTCTTCATATACACACAACACACCACAGTACCAACCACGCAATTATTATTACATTCTTCCACACAAGGAACGTGTCTTTTTTACATAAGAGAGAGCTCCACTGCCATCTGGAGTCAGGCTGAGTGGTTCAGACGGTTGAGGCGCTGGCCTTCTGACCCCAATTTGGCAGGTTCGATCCTGGCTCAGTCCGGTGGTATTTGAAGGTGCCCAAATACGTCAGCCTCGTATCGGTAAATTTACTGGCACGTAAAGGAACTCCTGCGGGACAAAATTCCGGCATCTAGGCGTCTCCGAAACCCGTCAAACAATAACATCAATACGTCATCTGGACTTTTGGGGATGTGTCGGTGTCGGAAGGGCATCCTGTCATAAAACAGTAACAAATTCGCATGTGCTACACATGTTGCATACATGACCCCTCCAGAATGTGAGAGAAGTGGCAGAGGAAGAAGTATCATTGCAGGATTTATGATAACGCACCTCTTTGCCTGAACTTTTTGTCTGTGGAAGAATTAATTGTTACACCTTTATATCCAGCTGCCAATCAACTACATTACATATGACTTCCTTTACCTCAGTTACATTATGTCAAACTTTAAAACTCGGTTTACCATATAATTTTCAGAAAAATTGCGTTTTCTTTTCCGAGTTTCACTTTCATCAGTTGTAGTACTCTTTATTTTATTTGAAGACATAATAAGGAATTTGAAGACTAATTGATAAGGAAAGACCATTCCATACACTGAAAGAACACAATAAATTTTATCACTATCATTAGCATACGAACACACACGATGCAAATCATTGAGGGGCTTGTTCAGTTATACACTGCTCAAAAAAAAAAAAAAATGGTGATGTCTTTAGGTGTTAACCAACGGCCGTAGCCGTGTTGAAACACCGGATCCCGTGAGATCTCCGAAGTTAAGCAACATTGGGCGTGGTAAGGAGTTGGATGGGTTGCCACGCGCTGTTGGTGGGGGGTAAGGGAATGGAGGAGCGGAAAGGAACTGGCCACCCTACCGCACGTAAACTCCGGCTCAGGAATACCTCTGCCGAGGTTCGGACCTGCCTTCGGGCAGAATAACCCTTACCTTACCTTTAGGTGTTCCTAACTAAGTTACGTTGTACGAATGAATAGTGAATAGGTATTTGTCTGTTACGGTAATCACGTGTCCTGTTTGTAGAACAAAGGGTGCCTTAATTCAGGATGTGTGTGGAGGTTGGTCTGTGTGGAATGAAGTGTGTACAACTTTTACCTGATCGTGCGAACGTGCGGAGCTGGGTGGGCAAATAAATAAATAAATAAATAAATAAATAAATAAATAAATAAATAAATAAATCAATCAATATTGATCTGCATTTAGGGCAGTCGCTCTAGTGGCAATTCCCTATCTGTTGTTTTCCTAGCCTTTTGTTAAATGTTTGCACTGCTTCTAGAAGGCTGTTTGCAGAGTACTCGTACTTTGCCAGAATGTTAGGGGTTGTTCAGAATGCGATTTGCTATCTGTCGGTATCTGTGGAAAGGTTTCCAAGAGTCTGGAAGTGTTTACCTTACGGGCCACCAGAGGAAAGCAACTCCAGGACAGGACCGCCAAGTTATTTCACGAACACCTACAGCAGGCTTCTGCGGTACGAGTTAATGACAACAAAGGGTAAGGAGGCGTAAGGGACGCGGTAGAAAGCATGTTCAAGAGGTGCATACATTTGGAGGTGGTAGTGTAATGTTTTGGGCTGGGAGTATGCACGGACGTCGTACATCGTCGATACCAATTTGAGGGACATTAACTGCCCAACGGTATACCGATGAAATTCTTCAACCATTTGTTCAACCCTTTAGGAATGAATATGGTGCTGAATTCATTTTCGTCAACAACTATGATCGCCGTCATCGAGATGTATCGGTGAAGGACTCCACATGAGAGGCGGGTATCAACCATATGAATTGGTCAGCTAATTCACTGGACATTAACTGCATTGAGCATGCATGGAGCAGATTGAAAATGGCTGGTTTTTTTTATCGTCCATAACCTCCACAGATACTCTCAGACGTTATTAGAGTTGCCCAGATGGAATGGGGCCTTCTTCCTCAAGATGACATCAATATACTAATCGTAACTTGTCACATCGTATCAGAGACCTGAACAGTGCCAGACGAGACCATACACGGTACTAAGAGTGAAAAAAAAGAGACAGCCTTCACCAAGAATAAACGATAAAACACATACACATTGTTACTCTTTATTACTGTTTATTTGCGTTAGATATTGGAAGAAAAAGTAAGTTTTCATTTCCAAGTTGTGTGTCTCTGTGATACAGTAAACAACATTCTGTAATTTTGTTATTGCATTGCGTCTTTGATATTCCTATTATTTTTGTGGTGTACATTTGAAGACTGTGGTATATGAAGGTGTGGAGATTGCCCTTGACTTTTTGTGTTTTAATGTTTGTCCTTGTCTCCTTCCGATGCTAACCTGCCAGATGTGCATCATATCGGGTGTTCCCGTTCATGGACCTGTCTTGTTAAACGGTATATGACTTCAGTCTCCCTTTACTGAGCGAGTTGGCCGTCCGGTCAGGGTTTCGCAGCTGTGACCTTGCTTTCGGGAAATTGTGGGCTCGAACCCCACCGTCAGCAGCCCCGAAGATGGTTTTCCGCGATTTCCCATTTCCACACCAAACAAATGCTGGGGCTGTACCTTAATTAAGGCCACGGCCGGTACCTTACCAATCTTATACCTTTCCCATCGTTCCAGCGCCGAAAACCTTCCTTCGATGTGTTAGAAGTTAAACAAAATTTTTTTAAAAAAGTACGCTTTTGCGTCAGAACTTAGAAGAGACTGTATGTTCGGTAAATAAGGATGTTGTGAAAGTGAGCCTGCAGTTAACTTGTGTGTTCCAACTTCAAGCTCTTCTTCCATCCATGTGCAACTGTGTTTAAACAGTATGTCATTAGATTTTACGGTGCTCTGTAACGTGTAATTTTTGTGCTGTCAAAAACGTTGCCCCATCAAGTTCCCGTGGAATTTCTTGGTTTTGGTAAAAGGAGCCCTTTCGTCTTAATGTACTGAAACTAATGAGTAATATGGCTTAAAGATACGATGTACCGTTGAAAATAAACCACGGAAATTCTGATCAATCGGAAGAGTTCTGATTCGCTCCTGCCAGGGAATGGTGAAATCAAACGTGTGTGTTTTCTTTTTTTGTGGTCTTTTTTGTGGTTCTGAGATTTATATGTACTAATATGCCATCCTGTAACGCAATACAGATAGACAAGTACAGAAATGTTAATAAATCGATTTTCATAACAGGTTTAGACACTAGTATTCCAAGTCCCAAACTGAGTGGTTCGAATCTACATCCAACGTTCTTCTTCCTGGCCTTTCTTCTAATTTGATTGAGATCTACATTTGAAGTAGATTTGGCCCCAGTTTTGCAGCTGCATACCTTTCTTGATGCCAGACCTATGTTGAGGGATGTATTCACTATTATGTGTTTTTGTGGTGGTTATTATTGTGTTGTGTAGATGAAATGTCGTATGGCTTTTAGTGCCGTGATATCCCAGGAAGGGTTCGGCTCGCCAGGTGCAGGTCTTTCTATTTGACCTCCTTAGGATCTGCGCGTCGTAATGAGGATGAAATGATGATGAAGACAACACATATACCCAGCCCCCGTGCCGTAGGAATTAACCAATTAAGGTTAAAATTCCCGACCCGGCCGGGAATCGAACCCGGGACCGTTCAGCCAACGAGTCGGACGTTGTGTAGATGAACAGTTATGTATTAAGATGAATAGTCCCCGAGCCAGAGTAATTAAGCATACGCAGTTAAAATTTCTGACGCGGCCGGGAACCTGACTCAGGGCCATTTATACCGAAAGCCAGTTCGCTGACCATTCAGCCAAGAATCCACAACCAATGACCATCCTGAATTTTAGTTCTCCTCAGGCAGTTTCAACATAGAAATATGTTCGGGAGCGAATTTATATGGTCATTTACGAAGGAGGATTTCACATTCCTTTGGGAATGATATACAAAATATTTATTAGAGTGCAATTCTGACTTCGCAGTTGTTTGGTCAACGTCTTGGCCCTCGTGCTGTGGTGTCCTTGGTTCGATTTTCTACTGGATCGTAGGATTTAACTTGTGAACGATTAATTTCCTTGATTTAGATGGTACCTCCATGCTGACTTAGACATTTCTAGATCTTCTAGTCATTGGTATATTTTCTTCATATTTGGCACTCCTCCCCTATTCCGCCCTTCTAGTGATTTTTTTCTCAAACACCTTAGATAGGTTTTCTTTTAAAAGGGAATCAATGAATACAAAGTATGAATTGTTTACTGTAATGGAAAGGACTTCTTTTATAATTTTAGATCTTTCTAAAAACTTCCACATTTTGGAATCACTGTAGAAAATTCGGCCATCAGTATTCCTGCACTCTTACAATTTAAGGGCTACCCGCATGCAAACTTGCAATTTCATAGACCTTCTAGCCTTTGGCATGTTATTGGCTGGACGAATGGACTGGTTGGTGGTGGTAGTAGTACCTCTTAATTCATACACAGCGCGTTTGAGAGATAAGAACAAATTACCTTACGTATGGTAGAAACTATGATCATCTCTTCGTAAAAATGTTTCTTTTTCAAAAATTTTGTGAATGATTTGTCGGAGGGAGGAGCTTGAAGTAGTGTGAAGTTTGCGAGGTAGGTAGTGACTTCGTTTGCCCCTCGGCTTATACTACCCGTCGCACCATGCTTCAGGCAATATTCATGCGTAGTGTATAAGAAGTGGTTCTATGTATTACTCGCGCAACTTTCAGTGATACCTGGGCTCCCTAGTGCTGAATCGGTAGACCTCAGTTATCTTCGAGATTCGTATTTGAAACACAAACTATGAATCGCTTATGCATCGCCGTGAGGCGTATGGCGTACACTTTACGTACTACTACTGTTGTTGTTTACACAGCAAAGCCAAACTATAGAATTCATGCTAGGAACAAGGTTCGTATCGAGAAATGTTATAATGTGTGTGTGACACAGTTGTTGGTTTAAGATAATAAAGGTTTAGAAAATTCATATCGATCGATCATATCGATTCAATTCAGATTTCTTTTCCATTCAGTTGGCATTATTACCGGAACCGGAAGAGCTCCCTCCTTACTCCTCATCCCTGTAACACTAAAGTATCACTAAAAGTTGCGCGAGTAATACATCACTGCACTTCAGCTGAACACATCACTTCATTGCGGCTTAAGGACGTATTGTGCATGAGTAATGTGTAAGAAGCGAATCTAAATACAACACTGCACTGCACCTGTATACATCTCTTCACTGCGACTTCAGAATATATGCATGCGTAATGTGCAAAAAAATTCTGAGTATACCTACATCAGAGCAGTGCAGCTTCAGGTAGTATGCATGCGTAAGTTGTTTGAAAATGTTCTACGTACAAAAAGCGAACGTTTTCACAATGGAAATATTGGAATGTACAGTATGTCAGCAAATCTCTGTCGTTCGTCATTATATACTTCTTGAGTTAAAAACATCAAATTTTCAACTTCATTTTTTAATTTTTGAAATAGGGCATTATTTTAACGTCTTATGTACTCAGGGCCCTGCCAATAAGGAGCAGAAAAATATCTGTTCTTATCTCACACTACCGATCAAGACACAAACACGTAAACACATCCTTCTATATAACCCCAGGATTGCGTCCAGAAATGAATTCTGCCGTAAAATTAGGGTTGATCTACATGTAGTACCGACCTAAAGTAATTGAGAAAAGGCCTGGAAGAAAAGTAGAAGAATATTTGGTAACATGTTGAATGTATGCTCTTTTAAAGAAGCGGCCTAAGATCGATTCACACGTTCGTAGATTTTTATAGTCGTCACACTCCATCTGTGGATAAAAATGCCCTTTACAGCACGCCTGATGAAAGATATAAGTTACTAAATTCTAGCTCCTGTCCTTTTACCTAGAGTTCTGCCACGGAATGGGAAGGAGGGAAGAAGAGAATTTCTAATTTAACAGGTCGCCCAGGCGGTATCATATCAAAGGAGATGCAATCGACAGCCAAGACTGTATATATAACTCGAACAGCCGTTTTACTTGGAGTATATTTATCTGTAAAACTTGTTCAACGTTGCACTAAAACATCGAAGGTTTTCAGCGACGGAAGTACGGGAAAGGACTAGGATTGGAACGGTAGCGGTCGTGGCCTTAATTAAGTTACATCACCAGCATTTGCCTTGTACGAAAATGGGAAACCACAGAAAATCATCTTCTGGGCTTCTGATGGTGGGATTCGAACGCAAATCTTCCTAATGCAAGCTCACAGCTGCGCGACCCTAACCGCTAACTCGCTCGGCCTGTAAAACATAATAGCCTATTTGAATTAATAGGCTGTCAATTAAAGTGATGGAAATAAACATCACTACAACAATGGTAATTGCGCTCAGCAAGAATCTGCGCCCAAAACAAGTGCGAGTAGATGCCGAGCTAGTACAGCAGGTAGCACTGTTCAAATTATCTTTGTAACATTATCACAGAAAATTCACGATGCCTTCCTAAAATAACTATAGCAAAGCAAGCATTCTGTGACGAGCAGTCCGTGTTATGCCAAAGTACAATGTCCCGGATGCGCTTCCTGACGCCAACCCTATGTGGGGAGTGGTAGTGTAGTGTGTTGTAGATTAAGACGAACAAAAACACCCAGTACCCGAACCAGAATATTTAACCATACGCAGTTTAAGTCCGCGGTCCGGCCGTTAATCGAACCCGGGGTCCTCTGAACCGAAAGCCAGTACGCTGACCATTCAGCCAAGGTGTTGGATGTAATGTTGATATTATACATATTTGTGAATTTAATTACCTAATTATCTACCTCCTATCAACACGTCCACAACATCTATCACATCTCTGATCCTCAGCCTTTCTCTTTTGTTCGGAATATTTCCCTCCATTTCATTTCTGGGTTATGTAGAGCGCCATTGTTCATTCGATATAGAGAGCCATTGTTCATTAGATAGGGCTAGTCTTCTAGGCTACTCTTCATATTCGTCAGACAGTTTATAATGACGGAGCAAATGGCATGTTCTGCTTGTGGTTCCTCAAAATAACTTTCGAAGTCCTTAGATTGTCGACCAAAATAAGGTGGATTTATTAACGGAATAACTTGGACATCAGTATTACAATTTGTAGATTTACATGCCTATGTTTTACTACAGTTCTGAATACACGGAAGATAAGAATTACGCCACCACGTAAATTTGGGCCATTTTACCTCTGCGATCAACACAGATATAATACCCAGTTACTATGTAATTTCCCATAGAAGCTCAGAATATTGTAGTCAACAGAAATATGAGGCGTTGCGCATACAAAGGATGAACTCAACAAATGCATGTTTTTGAGAGTGAAAACAAATTATTTTATTCGGGCGAACTCAACAAAAAAAAAAGGAATTTACAAATATTATGTACTTTTTCAGATAAAAGTATTCATTCAGAATATGTAATTTTCTGTATTAGAAGCTTCTTGACATAAGTATGTCTTTGAGCTGGGATTTATCCGAAAGTGTGCGTAACGAAAGTGTATGACGTTATGTTACCTAGCAACGGTACCTCGAGAGCTGCCACAGGCCCTGGATCTCTATGTCATGGCCATCCATCAATACTTCGTCACAGCCTGCATGGTTGCTAGTTAATATCGCGTCCCACATTTTATTGAAAGATTTATGATAGTTTGATGTTCTCAAAGGGATATTTAATGACATTTTGAATGACATATTTTCAAGGACTAAATATCTCTAATGAACAAATTAGGAAATCGGTTTTCTCCAATCAAATCATCTTCTATTACAGAAAATCAAAACATGTATCTTATTCGTAGTTAGTAATGTCGTCAACCGTGTGAAAAGGGGTGGTTGCACTCGAAAACGCACAGAAGCTTACGTAAACGAGGAGGAAAACAGTTGAGTTTGCCCTTCGTACTCATAACCACATCGCCAAAAATCTTTCCTCGGTTTTCTTCACTGCTTAGTATAAAAAGGAAGGACTTATGAATTCAGTAAAGTTGACTCGCATTACTTTTCTCCTTGGCTCACAATTAAAAAAAGATAATTGCAGTTCACGCAGATCGCTGTAAGTACAGTACTTAGGTGTTAATATAAGGAAAGATCTTCATTGGGGTAATCACATAAACGGATTGTAAATAATGGTCACTGGTCTCTTCATGTAATTATGTGAGGGTATTTAGAGGTTGTAGGAGGGATGTAAAGGAGAGGAATTGAATTGAAATTGAATTGAAATTCTCCAATATTGAGTTCTGAGTTCCTCTTTTTCTTCGCTTATTGTGTGTTGTGTACATTATTTTTAATAACATGTGTCATTGTAGTCTCAATATTATGCTGCAACTACCACCGTAATCAAGAGGTTAGTTTGGGTTCGATTGCAAACTCCCCTGGATTTGAAACTGGTTTCAGACTTCCGGAGTGCACTCAGCGTAAAGAACACAACCGAGGAAAGAACTGGGTTAAAACCCACTCTCACCCATCCTAGAACAGTTTTCGTATCCGTTAAATACAGAATGCTTTTACGAATACTTTAATAAGGGAGACTTCTGGAATACATTTAGGGCAACAGGACATTTTGTATTTTTTTTAAAAAAAGACATAGAGCTTATCTAACGAAAAATGGGACAAATAGGAATCATAATTTAATCCCATGGAGAAGGATTTGGATAACGTTTGGTGGATATTTGATATCAGGAACGTCGCTTAATTTCTTCGATGCGATGGTACCTCGGTGGCTAGTATTCATATACATTACCGGAGTACAAAATTGCCAAAAGAGGTCACCACCAAATTACTCTACGATTAACAGCCACGGTACTGTTCTTGTGTTAATGATTTCTTGGTGAACTGTGCCAGATTTCATTGCACTAGCGCTGGGCTAGGATACTTATTTTACCAAGGTATGCATTACAGCTTTTAACATGAAATGTCTAATCAAATCTTGCTTTTTAACCGAACGAATGGTTGCGCGGTTTGGGTCACGTAGCTGGCAGCGAGCATTCGGGAGAGAATGGGTTCGAACCTCACTGTCGGCAGCCCTGAAAATGGTTTTCCGTGGTTTTCCATTTTCACACCAGGTAAATGCTGGGGATGTATCTTAATGCCACGGTCGCTTCCTTTCCCGTCCTAGCCCCTTTCTATCCTATCGTCTCCATAAGACCTATCTGTGTCGGTACGACGTAAAACAAGTAGGTACTGTAGTAAAAAACAACTCTTGTTTGGTACATTTTTAAGTGCCTATATAATTATGAGATTTGTTGATGATGATGATGATGATGATGGTGGTGGTGGTGATTTGATAGTGTCCCACTAATATTACAAATTGTTGCGTGTTTTTTGAAGTGGAAATTTTCATTTTAAAAAATCTTGTGAGAACCTAAGTTATTTTAAAACTCTCGACTGATGGAAACTTCCAGAGAACTCGGAGAGTTATTGCTGCAGCGCATGGTTCGAATCTCGCCATTGACAGCCATGAGAATGTTTTTCCGTGATTCCCAATTTTCACACAAGGCAAATGCCCAAGTTGCACCTTACGTCCGCGGCTGCTGCGTTCTCAGTTCTCTCTTATGTACCAACATAATCGAAAACGGAGTCATGCAGATGCAATTACGTACCGGTATGTTAATGATTTGCTGTTGGTACCAATTAATATTTAATTTGTATTCTTATGCTTCTTCTTCTTCTTCTTATTATTATTATTATTATTATTATTATTATTATTAAGAAGAAGAAGAAGAGGAAGAAGAAGAAATCGCAGATCGGTTTAGACACACTTGTCTTCTATCCCCAAGGTTGCAGGATCGGACATCACACTGCAACGTCTCCTTAAACTCTGGGAATTGAAAGTATGTGGAATAACTAACATTGAATAAATAAATAAATAAAGTCATTCACTCATTCATTAATTCACTCATCAGCTTGGCTTTATACATTTGGAATAATTTCTCCTCATATGTATTTCATAACTGCAGCATAAGAAAGGTTTAATATACAGGCCCTAACCTTTATTCTGATCCACAGTAGAAAATTACTTTGCCCTGAGGTCCGGGGACCCAGCCGGCCACACTTTTTCACTTGCTGTTCCCTAACTAGGTGAAATATACAGTATAGTTTTCATCACAAATTTTAAATTAACAAGCACTGTATTGTAACTATTTATAATCGCATAAAGACAGCCCAGACAACTACAGTTACAGAAATACAAAAAGAAAAGGCTGAATCATTTTTATCGTGACTGGCCAGCCAACCAGGCACAGGTTATGGTACTTTAACGGAGCAAGTCAGCTGGTCGGCACCGAACATTGTAACGGTACTGAACAAAAGGATATAAAATAATATCCAAAACATACACTAGTTTCCAAAAGTTAAGCATAAGTTACGAGTAAGCAGGGCAACAGGAAATAGACCGCAAATCGCACGACATTATGCACCTACCAACCTTACGTGTTCGCTCTCTATAGGAAAGGAGTGTTCCCTGCTTTGACTAACGGCGTAACCGCACACAGCCAGTGCCTGCGCCCCATATTCCCTCAGTCGCGTTTGCCCTGTTATAGTGTGCGAAGTGTAGCCTCGTGGTGAACGTGACAACATAATGGCACAATGACGCCATTTGGACCCCGTTTTGCAGGGTAGAATACTCGGCCGCCTGGAAGCAGGCCAGACACAGACCGAAGTTGCCGTATCCTTGAATGAGCCACAAAGTGTCATTTTTAGGCTTTGGAGACCATTTCTGGCCTTAACCGCCCGACGAAATCGGAGTGCACCTGCAAGACAATTGTCGGCGGAGCTTGTAGCAGTTTCCCGGCAAACTGTGTACCGGAGGCTCAAAACAGCAGGGCTGTTTGCCCGACGTCCAGCGGTGCGCGTCCCGCTCACTCCAGCACATAGATGGGCCCGTTTACTGTGGAGCCGTCAACATCGAAACTGGACCATGAGTGAATGGTGGCATGTGCTCTTCACAGATGAATCCCGCTTCAGTTTGGAGAACGATTCCCGTCGCACATTAATCTGGAGAGAACCGGGTAGCCGACACAACCACAGGAACATCGTGGAACGGGATCAGTATAGTGGTGGTGGCGCCATGGTGTGGGGTGGCACCATGTTAAATGGCCGTACGGAGCTGCACATCATCATGGGTGGTCCGAGGAACACTGTTAACGCTCGGAGATACAGTGATGAGGTTCTGAGACCACATGTTCGACTCTTCAGAGGTGAGGTTGGTCCAGACTTCCTCTTAATGGACAATAATGCCCGACCGCACCGCGCTGCTATTGGTGGATGAATTTCTGGCTGGGGAAGACATTCATCGCATGGACTGGCCAGCGAGATCTGCGGATCTGAATCCTATAGAACATGCCTGGGATGCATTGGGGAGGCGAATTGCATCTCGTCAGCCTCCACCAAGGACCCTCCAGTACCTTCGATTGCTCTTTCGGAGGAATGGGATCGACTGCCACAAGAGCTCTTGGACCATCTGATACCTTGCCACGTCGCTGCGAAGCATGTGTGGCCGTTAGGGGTAACCATACACCCTATTAACAACATATGTTGTTGTGGAAGACATTGCCAAGTTGTGTTAGTTGTTGTCAAAGGTGTACCTTAGTTATCAGAACCTTTCTAACAGTGATTTTTTGGACAAGTTGTGTGACGTATGGTGTATGAGTCAGCTTCCGTTTGTTCAGCAATCTGTCTGACATTCCTATCAGGCGGTATGGCCTCGTTTAGTGATTATGCTTAACTTTTGGACACTAGTGTATTTCCTGAACGGGTAGAAAAGCTGAGGCGGAAAAGGCATGCTCGGTTCACCCCGAAGGACGTAGGTTTGATTCCCCGTCAGGATTTCCACATCTGGAGTGGCATGTGGCCCTCCCTGAGTCCAAACCGAAAATGAGTACCAGGTTAATTCCTGGCGGCAAAGACGGCCGTGGACTGTATTCCACTTTTTTTTTTACGCACCGAGCTCGATAGCTGCAGTCGCTTAAGTGCGGCCAGTATCCAGTATTCGGGAGATAGTGGGTTCGAGCCCCACTATCGGCAGCCCTGAAGTTGGTTTTCTGTGGTTTCCCATTTTCACGCCACATAAATCCTGGGACTGTACCTTAATTAAAGCGATGGCCGCTTCCTTCCCACTCCTAGTCCTTTCCTGTCCGATTCGCCGGCATATTATTATTATTATTATTATTATTATTATTATTATTATTATTATATGCTGGTAAGTGTGATGTTTCATCACCGTGAGAAAGAAGAATGATTTTTTCCAATTTCCTATTGATAGTTTAGAAGACTGCGTTTCAAAGACCTGATAACGCGTTGACCAATTGCACGTCTATAAAAAGTAAAACAAACGAAGTCGTTCTGGAGATTCGAATACGAATTCTCCTTTCCTTCCCCTAGGATCGTCAGTGAGGAACAACTTTCATAACACTGACTTCAATAGGAATCTCAAGTGTAACTCAAATGTTATTGGAAGCCAAATTAATAAATTGACTTTCAAATAAATAATCACGTTCCGTGGTGTCTTTTCAAGGAAAATAATCGTATGTCAAACGGTTACTATATATATATATACGGGCGCTCGGCGAAGGAAATTATTTGTAATCACCTTTAACATTTAACACAATCTATAACATTCGTTGTTTTAGATAAACACCTGCCTTAATATAGCTAACTGGGTGAAAGTTCAATGCCGTCTCACATTGTTTCGAGCTACCAATGAAAAATAACTCATCTTAGCGTTGCGGTACGGTACTGTTAGATACAAAGCATATCTCATTTCTTTCGTCTTATTTATACAGAAAAGTTCTCTGCACACAACAGATTATAGATTCACAAGTAGTTTCGTTTTAAATAAGGCTGCTTCTAAGGCATTTCGCTCTTGCACTTGGTCAGTAACAAGACCCCATGGTACCAACGGATTGTCTTCTTATCATCCTTACCAGGTTTAGTGCTGACTGGCAAGAAGCCAACAAATATTCAGGGGAAGAACTCATGGTCAAGGCTCAGGGAAGAATGTCTTCCTCCCTCGATTTTATCATTCAGACGCATTCATATTGTGCTCGAAATCCAGTTTTATATGCTGTAAAGTTATTTGATTACTAATTTACATTTCACTGTCTCTAGTGCTTTCTGACGGCCTGTGATCGTAAAGTTTATTGTTTGCGATTCCTGCGGCACTTCCGTGTAGAAGCTCATTATAGCTGAAGTTTACTAGCTGATTCACGAGAGATTTCATTTTAAATAAGGCTGCTTTCTAAGGCATTTGCTCTTGCACTAGGTCAGTAACAAGACTCCATGATGCCAAGAGATTGTCTTCTTATCATCCTTACCAGGTTTATTGCTGACTGGCAAGAAGCCAAAGAATATTCTGGGGCAGAACTCATGGTCAGGGATCAAGGAATTGATTCCTAAAAATCGTGTGCAGTAGTTTTCCACGACTGATGGTATTGTGATCATGAGCCATAATCTACTTATCAATCTTTTAGCAACAGTGGGACGCTTTTCATGCATCCTCGGTGACATTTTTCGAAGGACTCTGAGGATTTCCCTTTCGGTTATGACTACATGCTCGTTTCGCCTTTGTGAAGTAAATACTGTCAGCAACTACTCTCGTATTGTCTGTGAACTAAATATACATCGCGAGTAGAGACATTTTGGAAGCTACATATTTTGTCTTAATTATTCATCAACTAATAGTTCGAGTTTTCCTATAGGCAACGTAAATGGCATCAAATCAAAATGTCTGCACATTGCCTGTGAAGCCATACGATTATTACTAAGAATAATTTAATCTAACACTAAAATGTTCTTACCACGACACACTGAATAATACACACGTGATTTACATGCATTTGTAATAAATTTCGGGCCATAGGTTCTTAGTGTAGTAATAATAATAATAATAATAGACCCTGAAGCTCACTTCTTGTTAAATATTGTAAGTCAGTATATATCTTTGCCGGTAAATCAAACCGACGCGAAATCGGGAGGTTGTGGGTTCGGATCACACTGGTGTCCGGCTGGCCATTTTTGTTCTGTACTTAACATCTCTTCAACACGTACTAAATGTACGTAACACGACCTAATACGTTGAAAGTCTGTTTCGATTATAATTCCATCTGTTTCGATGTTTTATCAGTAATTTATGCCACTCTTCAATATTAAATAGAAGTTGCATTAAAACTGATTACTAGAGATTAGAGGATAGGCATTTTTATACCGAAGATGTTATCTAAGGTGAAAGAATTAAATTTTACCGTTCTCAGACATGGTCCTACATCCACGTTCTTCAGACTGTTGTGATAACCGATTACTTAGGTTCGGATAGTCTTCGTATGAGGATATCACAGAACCAACTCTCTACTGTTGAATAATCATCTGCGATGTAATATGATGCATAAAGATCGAAATAGTACAATTTTGTTCAGTTCGCTCTGCACATCTGAAACTTGTGTCTTAACTTGCTTGCTGGGACAGGCCGCGGAATTTATGTATTTGAAGTGGAAATTCTACCTTAATGTACAAAAAATGTATTGTAACAGCAGTCGAAGTAGTTTACAAGTATCTAGACTATCGTACTTTGATATGAAGAATCGTGTTCTTGCAAAGATTGTTAGGCTGTTGTGGGGCTTATCAAGCGTTATCAGTTTGGTCCTTGTCTATTAGTTCGCTCCATAAACAGCTACCGGTATCTAACATCAAGGAGTTTGTTCTGATGTTGCTTGTTTATGTATTCCTTCCTAGTGGAATCGGTTGACACCTCTGTTTCAGATCTTGAGGGCTGTCAACTTATTTCATCACAGAAGTATAACTCTTTATCCACAATTCAAGGGAAACTTACGTTTTTGCCTTGAAAATCGGAGAGAGCAGAGGTTATTTCTATGCTTCGCGTGCAAACCGCACGTACGTGTAAGAGTGTCTCAGGACACCGCCCATTTCCAGTTGGAATATATCCCAGGTGTTTTGCAAATGCAGTCAGTTTACATCATAGGTGGGTTATGAGAGCCCGCTCCTTGAGCTAACAGCATGCGCGCGGGAAGAACCGAGAGCGGCTGACTTCTAATAGTTTGTGCTGTAAAGACTAGGGTAGATGGCGATATGTGGAATCAAGGCGCAAGCAAAGCTACAGCAATGAACCTGGCTGGGTATATTATGTTTAAACAATACAGTCGTACATTTCGTTTGTCGTTCATTGTTTACGCTATATTCCTAAACAAGCGTTTAAGTTGACCTACAATATTTCTATGGGTACACGTGCGGTAGTAGTCGAAGGATTATTTAGTTGTCAGAGGGCGGATGTTGTTGAAATGTCATCCTTTTTTTCCCTTTGCATTAGAACGTTGCTCAGTAGTACAGAAATTCATTCTGCTATAGGCCCTATAACACAATAACACGTTTTTATGTAGCGAAAAATCATCTAAAAGTCGTAAAGAGTGCGAAGAATAAGTGTTCCCGGATTCTTCGGGAGACAAAATACTACATCCAGCAAATCATTATATCCATATTTATATACACTTCCAAATAAATTACGAGATTATTAATTCTGTAAAATTAAGAGATGGGCAGTGAATAAAATAGGGATATATTTCTTGTAAAACCGTTGTTATAGTCTACAGTTACCAGAATTAAGTTTGGTCAAATATTTTAAAGTCTTTTTAAACTTATTGTATAGCATTTTTCCGTATATTTGAGGGCATTTTATTGGTCATTTTCAGTGATTTTTTTTAGGTCAACAACATCCGCCCCCTAGTGAAATGAATATAATTAAACGTATTTGCTTAGCGCATGTCATTTGTATGCAGAATAAGTTTTCTCACTGTAATATAATGCACTGGATAGAATGAGACATTGGGCACTATAAAACTGTTGAAAGTTTAAATAGATTCGCGTCCCTTCACTAGTTGATGCAGAGAGCCGTGCAAGCAGCTGCTAGGCCTGCATAAAAGGCGCGTAATGTGTTTCTGTAAGCACTTTTCCTAGAATTCTGCTAATATTTTGCTTAATGTTGTGTTACATAAACGTTTTCAAATTGAATATTTGTTTACTTTTTGTGTTCAAGGCTAATCTTAGTCAATTCACTTTTAAGCTTTTTTTTTTTTTTTTTCTAGACCTACTTCTTTTTGTAGTTTCTGTTCAAGCAGCAATTCACTAAATGGTTCATTTCCAGTTTCAGCGTCTTTTCTTTATCGGTGAGAGATAAAATGTCTATTAATAGCATGCTAAATGGTTCAGTTCCTATTTCGACATCTGCCTGAACTGGAGCGCTACTCACTGAGCCGAATTGTGCCCGCCTTTGGTTTACACCGATCTCATGGATCTATATGACCCTGTTTAAATATTCATGGTCCTCTATGGGGCAAAACTCTCACGAAGATTGGCAGCCGAAAGCCCCCATGACAGTGTTTTGGGCGAGACATTTTACAGTAACATTCGTGACCATCGTCGGTTACTGACGTACCGGTATCGTGGGACACAGCGCGCGTTTTCCTTTAGCGAATTAACACTTACGTACCTCTCTGGTGATAGCAATCAGCGTGCCTCTGCAGCTTGTGCAACGAACAGTTCCCAAACTTTCCTTTGTTTCATCACATGGAGTACATGTGTAGTAATTCCTGCATGAATACTCCGTACGAGAGAAGCATTATAAGATAATGATACAAATTACAGTTTACTATGTTCCGAAACGTGACCATTGGTAATTACATTGAGAATTTTGTGAAAGTACAAAGTCGCGGTCTTATACAGCAATTAATAATGCTCGCAATTAATTCATTTTTACATTCTTGCAAGCTTTATTTATTTAGACTCCATCCTATTTGTTCATAATAGCTCATTATCATTTAATCAAGAGATTATGAGTCGTTCAAAGCCCACAGGCAATCATTTCTGACGTGGATAGGCTGATCAGAAATATTTGAATCGGAAAGTGTACATCACGAACTTTGCAAAGCTAAATAAGTAATGATAATTTTCATCCACTCACACACGTACGTGTGTTACCGAACGGATTATATTTATGTAAAATTTACAGTTTTACGGAATACATTTTAAATAAATGATAGCATATTTAAGTTAACTGTAGGTTAATCATCTTAAATTTATAAAGATTTTTTTTTTCCTAGTTGCTTTACGTCGCACCGACACAGATAGGTCTTATGGCGACGATGGGAGAGGAAAGGGCTAGGAGTGGGAAGGAAGCGGCCGTGGCATTTGCCTGGTGTGAAAATGGGAAACCATTTTCAGGGCTGCCGACAGTGGGGTACGAACCTTCTAAAGATTAAAGTTTAAGTTAAAATGTATTTAAAAAAAAAATACTAATAATAAACTCTAGCATTTATATGAGTCAGAATACTGCATGTGTTACACTAACTTGGCTAAGTAGTGATACATGCAAATGACTTATCATTCATGTTTGTGGCATTATATTCATATTACGCCCTCTTCAGTTACTCCAGACCATCCGTTACGGTTAGTATGAACTCATTCAATAATTTTTCGAGTATCGACACCAACATTTGGCTTTCTGTTGCTCTCGTTAAGTTTTAGTATTATTTAAAAATCTCCCTGTGCATTTGAAATCGGTAACATGAATGACATCGGATGTTTTCCTCCTCTTCACTGCACTAGAGAGCGCCCTCTGTGGATGAGTGGTAGAGTTTCGCTGTCACCTTCTGGACCACAAGAAGTCCAATAAGTCCTTATCATACCACATCTGATTCTAAAAGATACCTGGTGACAGTATGGGTGTATACTTGACAAAATTAATTAAAAACCCAGCACTAAGTCGTCCAGTGGAGTTCCGGTTATTCCGCCATAAGACAAAAGGAATAACACTCACGGAGCGTAGTGACGTCAGATCAAAATGTCTGCTCACATTTGATTGATTGATTGATTGATTGATTGATTGATTGATTGATTGATTGATTGATTGATTGATTGATTGATTGATTGATTGCGTATGGCTTCCGAAGAGGCCTGGTGCAGGTCTTTCTAGTTGACGCCCATGGGTGACGTGCCCGTCTGGGTGTGTGATGTTGTTGATAATGAGGTAGGGAGAGGGCGAAACTTGGTGTCGGCACATAGTCTACTCCTTTCGAGTCTGCTCAAGGCTTAACTACGCCATCAGACGGACGGATAACTATCAACAGCGTCGTATGCCTTCACTCCATATGAGCACTGCGGTGAGGTATTGAATTGAACCCAGGCTTTAGACAACAATCCAGTGATTAGAAATTGTATACGACCCCTTCTCCTATCCTGTCGGTCAACATACTGATGGTGAATTTTCTTTACAACCAACGGAACTCGAACCAGCTAACCATGTTATCAGACCATAAAGACATGACACATTACCGACCATAGCCAACAGGTGAGCCAAGTGAGTTGAAGTTTTATTATTATTATATTATTATTATTATTAAATAAGTAATGCAAATATAACCGGTTTTACGACCCACTGACTACCTTTACGGTTTTCATAGACGTCGAGGTACCGAAATTTTGTTCGGCAGGAATTCTTTCACGTCGAGATACCACCTATCCACAATTAATTATTTATTATTATTAATAATAATATTAATAATAATAATACATTACAAGTTTTTAACAAATTACCCTGAAATAATGCATTTAAAGAACAGAGTGCCAATTCAAAAGAAAAAGCATTTTAAACTGTAGTTCATAGAAAATAATATTACAGTTTAAATATTGGCCCATAAATGTAAATGTTTACCATAAATAATTTAATCTGTATTTAATGTTGCATTTTAGGAATGTATTTAGATCCAAGCTATAAAAACTCATAATGCAGAAGAAATGACCATATGCAAAATATTATTATGCTAATGAAATTGTAGAAGTCTTAACGAATAAAGCTGTAAATAGAAATTATTATACAACGTATAACAATATCTAACTACTTCGCCCGCAGATAGGTATATAAGTAATTTGCTGGTGTAATTAATTGGGAGATTACATCATTTATTGAACGTTTGCAAATGTATTGACGTCAATAAATCAAATAAAAATGATTATTATTTCTTGTTAAGGCGAGCTTCTCCTAGATTTTGTCTTATAGGGCAAAAGAGATTGGTTTAAAAGTTAAAATTAACAAAGAAATACTGTGCAAGACCAGACAGGCTCTCCATGGGATCTGGATGTGTGAGATGAAGCATTTCGGCCATAGAGCGAACCACGTGTGAAGGGCGATCACGGGACCCAGCTGAGACTGGTGTATCTTCCATTTATTTGTACCAAACTCCTATCTTATATTTTCTATATGACCTCCCTTAGTCATCTCTTGTTCTCTTCCTAGACCTACCTCGATGGCATTACATTTGCGACGCCTACGGAGATTTTCACGTTTTTCTTGTCCCTTTTCTTTCTTTAGCTGTTACCTTTTTCTTCAAAGAATCGGACTTCATTTTCTCTTCCCAGTAGTATCAAGTGGTTTTCTCCTTCAAATGGAAAACAGCTCTTGAATTAAGCCTGCTATGTTGTTCACTGCTATTTCCAGGAAACCACGCAAAACCAACTTCATTGCTGTCGACGGCGGGATTTGAATTCGCTATCTCCCGAATACAAGCTTATAACTACCGCGTAGCAGACTCCCTCGGTTTTAATACTTCTTTTCTCACTACTTTTCATTACTCCTAGGGTTTATCAAATTAGTTATGACGTTATATTTTGTATTCAGGGTCCGTACCCACCTACTACCTACCGTACCGGCCTACTTCGCCAAACGAGTCGGTTATTTTCTTCGTTCCTCTGCCGCTTTTTATACACCCGGATGTAGTTGCACATTATAAGACATACACAGACACCCAATCCCCGAGCTATAGAATTAACATGACGTGGCTAAAACCCTCAACTAGGCTGGGAATCGAATCTGTGACTCTCTGAACCGATCATTGTGCTAAGCAGCCGGACTCCAGACGGTGATCCTGTATTTGATATAAATGAAATATAACTGGTGAAAGATACACTTAAAATTAAAAGTTTAGCTACTGAACAGAAGGGCTGCATAGCCGAGGTGGTAAAGGCGTGCCTGGTTCACCCGGAAGGACGTGGATTCGATTCCCCGTCGAAAAATTAGAAACAAGATTTCCGCTTCTGCAGAGGCACATGGCCCTGTGGTTCAGGCAGCCTATACCGAAAATGAGTACTGGATTAATACCGAAGGGTGAAGGTGGTCGGGCACTGACTGTTTACAGTGCTCTTCCCACCTAGTGCCGAGGTTACGAATAATGGAAACTTTTACCTTCTACTCCTCCAAAGACCTTCAGTGCCTGTACGGAGATGGTTATGCTTTTCTTTACCTTCTGAACAGATGGACCATTGAGCAGTTTGTAATAGATTGTCTCCGGAGAAATTTCGTGCAAACAAGTTCTTAGGTCTGTCCAGCATGCAGGCGTTGAAATCCGTCAGTTTAATTCAAGGACCTTCCTCACATCTATTGCATTGTGTTTACTTTCTTCGCCGTCCTGGTTGCCTGAAGCTATTATTACAGTTCCTTTAAGCACCGCCAGCGGAAATAACGGACCTGTTAGTCACTCAAGGCCCCAAATACATGAGATGAAGTCTTGAGATTACATATATGACGTAAGGTGAAGTGACCCGTACATACAAGTGTGAAGATGGTGACGGGACTAGACTTGTTCTCTCCATTCGCTTAGGATAAGTTGGCAGTTTGCATAACATGTTCCGTGATCTTGCTATTGGTGGTGGTGGTGGTGGTGGTGGTGGTGGTGGTGGTGGTGGTATTGTTTTAAGAGGAAATAAAACTGGGCAACCATCCTCTATTATAGTAACAATAATCAGAAGAGAGAAAGGAAGAGGTACAATTCTTGGAATGAATGTATCGGCAAGAGAAAGTGAAAGGCCACGAAGAGCGTGAAAATGAAAGACTTCCCAGGCCTCGCAAGCCCAATACCGGTAGGTGTCGGAGAACAACAGTTCACTGAAGAAGTTCAGGTAGAAAAGTTAGTGTTGAGGAGTCTGATTCGAGTAAGGAGAAGCAACACCCGACTCAACTAGAAGCCTCTTTGTCGCCAAACCACGCTCCTTCGGGGTTACCCTTGCAGGCACCTCTTAAGACAAGCGGGATATACCTTGGATGTATTCTGCCGCCCCCACCCACAGGGGTCCGATCAGTGTTGTCAGCCCTTTCAGTTTACTAAAACATGAAAATGTTAGTCAAATTGAGTGCGTATAACTTTTCACTTTCAGAAGTTAACTTGTCCGCCTCTGTGGTGTAGTGGTTAGTGTGATTAGCTGCCACCCCCGGAGGCCCGGATTCGATTTTCGGCTCTGCCACGAAGTTTGAAAAGTGGTACGAGGGCTGCAACGGGGTCTACTCAGCCTCGGGAGATCAACTGAATAGAGGTGGGTTCGATTCCCACCTCAGCCATCCTAGAAGTGGTTTTCTCTGGTTTCCCACTTCTCCTCCAGGCAAATGCCGGGATGGTACCAAACTTAAGGCCACGGCCGCTTCCTTCCCTCTTCCTTGTCTATCCCTTCCAATATTCCCATCCCCCACCAAGGCCCCTGTTCAGCATAGCAGGTGTGGCTGCCTGGGCGAGGTACTGGTCATACTCCCCAGTTGTATCCCCCGACCCAATGTCCCAAGCTCTAGAACACTGCCCTCGAGGCGGTAGAGGTGGGATCCCTCACTGAGTCCGAGAAAAAAACCAACCCTGGATGGTAAGCAGATTAGAAAGAAAGAAAGAAAGAAAGAAAGAAAGAAAGAAAGAAGTTAACTTAATTTTACAATCAGTCTCAGAAATTAAACTTTAGGAGGGCTCGTAACTGAATAAAAGAAATAATGTTATTGGTAAACAAACTGGTTGTTATGTTGTCTAGAAACGTAGCCTACTTCACTTGAAATGCTCGAATATGACGATATATTATTATTATTATTATTATTATTATTATTATTATTATTATTATTGAATATCCAGTACAGCAGGGAGCCCTATTTCACAAGAATACATTAGGGCTGGAGATTTTTTTTTTGCTAGTTGTTTTACGTCGCGCCGACACAGATAGGTCTTACGGCGACGATGGGACAGGAAAGGGCTAGGAGTGGGAAGGAAGCAGCCGTGGCCTTAATTAAGGTACAGCCCCAACATTGGCTGGAGATTTATAATCTTAAAAAAATTTAAAACGAAAGATTAAGAGTTCAGTTCGTTACAGGTAAAAGGTAAGGTAAGGGTGTATTCTTCCCGAAGGCAGGTCTGAACCTCGGCAGAGGTGTGCCTGAGCCGGAGTTTACGTACAGTAGGGTGGCCAGTTCCTTTCCGCTCCTCCATTCCCTAACCCCCCAGCCCCCTTCCCACCCCCACCAACAGCGCGTGACAACCCATCCAAATCTTGACCACGCCCAGTGTTGCTTAACTTCGGAGATCTCACTTGTTCCGGTGTTTCAACACGGCTACGGTCGTTGGCCAGTTCGCTAAATATGTGCTGAATGAATGTTAAGAATTGCGTACAACAGTAAAGCTTAGGGGCTGCCTGGCCGAGGCGGTAAATGCGTGCTCGGTTCGCCCGGAAGGACGTGGATTCGAATCCCCGTCAGGAAGTCGTACAATTTAAGAAACGAGATTTCCACTTTTGGAGGTGCATATGGCCCTGAGGTTCACTCAGCCTACACCAAAAATGAGTACTAGGTTAATTCCTGGGGGCAAAGGCGGCCGGGCGTAGAGCTAACCACTCTACCCCATCACGTGCCGAAGGGCCTTCATGGCCTGTACGGAGGTGACTTTGCTTGCTTTTACAACAATAGAGCTTGAAAATATCACGCAGTGGTTCAGAAAATACAAGAATACAACTGTTCAAATACTCAAATATGTATTTTCATTCCAAACACGGGGCAGGAGAAAAGTAGATAATCCACTGTTTGAGCAGAACCACAAAAGCATAAATATCCATATAAGAAGCGTTTAATTAAAACATTCAAGCACTTCAGGCCTTTCTATTCGTGAAATTATCAGCGCTTCACCCCAGTGGGTTGGTCAGTTGGATTTCTACACCTTTCCAAGGCGCTGGTGGCTAGTGCGCCGTTGAGACACCACTGCAAGCTTCCTATGTAGGACAATGCAGTGACGGTACACTAGGGAAGTATGTACCTCCACTTGTATAAATGCCTGCCTTTGGCTTTTATATCAACGCTTTATATTGTTCCTGTTTTACTAAAAGTATTAGCTGCCTCTGTGTATCAGTGGTAGAGTGTCGGCCTCTGGATCCCAAGGTAGCGGGTTCGAACTCGGCAGAGGTAGTCGGATTTTTGAAGGGCGGAAAAAAGTCCATTCGACTTTCCATGCATGTCGTACAATGTCGGCATGTAAAAGATCTCTGGTGGCACATTTGGTGTTCACCCGACAAAATTCATTAAATCTCAGCCATAGACGCCCAAGAGAGTTTCGGTTTACTTGGTCTGCTATCTAGTAGGCCTAGAGTAAAACGAAATTGACGAGCAGACAGCCAGATGGCGTCAAATTGAAATGTCTGCACACGGTAGCTGAGACCATACGATTATTATTATTTAACTAAAAATATTGTTGATACCACGTACGCAAAGAACTTAGCGGACTCAGTACATACACCGGGCTCGTCCACTAAAGTTTCTTGATACTATATAAATAACTTCAAAGTGGACTGTTTAATGTTTCGCTTCTAGTTATTAAAGTGGCAATGCTGTAGTCTACTATAAATTAATTTTAAAAAGAAAACTATGATAATTGTGGCTGCTCTTAAACATTTTGGACCTTTTTGCTAATGTCTGTTAAGGCTGGTTGGACCCTGAAAAAGTACCACCAAATGTTATGTGGTTAAAGGAAAATCTTAAAAAGCGATTGCAGTGTCATAATGAAGTTTACAAGGCATGATAAGTGAGGGAGTTTGCTATTGCTTTGCACACTGAACCAGAATTGCTACTGCAGCACAACTAGCCTCGAGTAGCATCTTACATAACATCCATCCTCACTAGTGGTGCTCTGAATGTCCTTATTCAGCACCAACCTTACGTGAGTAGCTTCCAAACTGTTACAGCCATAAATTAGATTAAGGCGTCGGAAGCTACATTTTGATCTGGCCTGTGCAAAGAGACAAACTCAAAAATATTGCATCCATCAATAAACAGCAACGAACTATTATTGTTGCTACGCATGTCATTTCTAGCCTTCTTGAGTATCGATCTTGTTACGATTGTTTATGCCCCAGGCATAATTATATGCGTTCTTATTAATTGTGTATCTTAGCATTATAAAGTGTTACGATGAAGATATGACGCTAGCTTGCCTGCGTGTTACCTGGAGACTCCAGGTTCAATTCCTGACCAGCCCAAGGATTTGGAGTGATACTGAAATAGAGTTCACTCAGCCTTCTGAGACCAGTTAAAGAACTGTATGGAGATGCACAGAGCTCGATAGCTGCAATCGCTTAAGTGCGACTAGTATCCAGTATTCGTGAGATAGTGAGTTCGAACCCCACTGTCGGCAGCCTTGAAGATGGTTTTTCGTGGTTTCCCATTGTTACGGTAGGCAAATGCTGGGGGTGTACCTTAATTAAGGCCACGACCGTTTCCTTCCCACTCCTAGCCCCTTCTTGTCCCATCGTCGCCATAAGACCTATCTCTGTCGGTGCGACGTGAAGCAACTTGTAAAAAAAAGATGTGTATGCAGATGAAGAGAACTCGCTCACAAAGGCCAATCAATATGGCTGAGAACGTCGTCACGTTGACCTTATGTAATTCCAATATTTGCATGCCTTCCGATTGGGTAGCAGTCGTCTTGGAAGCCAAAGTCCCTAGCGGGCTTTGAGTGCCACGTCTCTTTAGTGGCCGTGCATCGTTTCCGCGCCGCATCGAATATCAGGACTATTTCGAGTGGCTCATGATATGACAATAAGTGCGTATAGTACTGTGTCTTATCTGCCACAGAATTGTACTCATTTCGTAAGTAACTACAATTCAGAACAAGTTAACTTATTATCATTATTATTATTATTATTATTATTATTATTATTATTATTATTATTATTATTATTATTATTATTATGAGATTCAAACTATGGCCATGTTTTTTACTCCCATCTCATGCTATACATTGTAGCGGTTATGAGAACTTTTTCTGTATTCTATACGCGTACGTAATGTAACCGCGTTTGTCACGCCGCTTAGCTTCTTTAAGAGTGCTTTTCCGGTTGACATTTTTGCGCGTATTATTATTCACTACTAAAAAAGTGTGTTATTTCATGCAGTCATTGAACTTTTCTTCGCATCTACTTAGATTGGGCGAGTCACGCATATTTTACCTTAGCCATATATAACTGCAGTGAGAATCTGCCAAGGTTTATTTTTAAACAACAGTTAGAGATAAAAGGCAAAAGGCGAACTCAGGAAAAACGCATTTGAAATTGTTTCATTCGGGTGAAATAAACAAAAAATTACATACAATATATTTTGCTTGAAAACATTTATTCAGAAAACTTAACTAGGCCTTATATCATTTCCTCTTTTCTGTATTCTACATCTTTAATATTTTCAAGGGCTGACAATCTCTGATGGACAAATTAGGAAACTACAACATAACAAATCTAAAAAGTCAAATTATAGGTGTGCCACTTATTCGTACTGAAGCATGTCATCGTCGCTGTTGTAATTCTCTTCTTCTTGTACTCCACGGTAAAGGAAAATACGACAATAACTCACGTATGTCTTTTAGTCTTACAGGAAGTATGGCGATTAGACAGTCATACTATTTTAGCAGAATACTTTTATTTGCAAGACAGGCCTTTTAAGGGTCGTGGTTTTTGGGATTTCCCTTTTTAATTTTAACTGGTTAATTTAATCCCAAATTCTATACGTTGGCACATGTTGGCTTGAGCAGTCCGTGGGTAAGAATCGGGAAACACGCAGATGCTTACGTCAACAAGGAGGAGCACTGTTGGGTTCGTCCCGAGGCCTCGGTTCGTCCTTCGCACTCTCATCACCGGGCTAGTTGGTCATGCGGTTAGGGGCGCGCAGCTGTGAGCTTGCATCCGGAAGATAGTGGGTTCGAGTCCCACTGTTGGCAGCCCTGAAAATGATTTTCCATGATTTCCCATTTTCACACCAGGCAAATGCTGGAGCTGTACCTTAATTAAGGCCACGGGCGCTTCCTTCCTACTCCTAGGTCTTCTCTATTCCATCGTCGCCATAAGAACTATCTGTGTCGGTGCGGCGTAAAGCAAATTCTAAAAGTAAAAGGAAAAAAAAAATACTCTCCTCCACATTGCACAAAATCTTTGCTCGATTTTCTTCGGTTCTTTTTATCAAGAGGAAATCTATGTGAATTCAATAAAGTTGACTCGTATTACTATCCTCCATGGTCAATATAAAAAAAAACTGAATTAAAATTGTCGTCCCATTTAGTTCTCCCGTAATTTTCGCAGTACCTTATATTTTCATCCGCTCTGCTTTATTATCGTGGGGAAATGAGAGTTGTAGGAAAGGATGGACGACTGGTATGGCTGAAGAAAGTTATCCTAATCTGCGGACGATTCTGTATTAGCCGTAGTCATTGAAGTAGTCGTAGTTCCTCTAAAATGATGACCTCTTCCGAATTTTCTAGGGGACTGTGACTGTATTGTATAGTGAGCCATTTTTCGTGTCGGTAAAGCTACCGATATGAGACTAGCGTATTTGAGTATCCTTCAAACAGCAATGGATGAGCCAGGATCAAACCCAACAAATTGACCTCGGAAAGCCAACGCCTTAACGTCCATGTTGGTACGTAAAAGATCTCTGGTGACACATTTGATGTTTACCCGAAAAACTCTCCCAACAGAGGTCCAGTTTTAGGTTTACCCTGCCATCTGGTAGAGAAAAGCGGAACGTCGAATTTGACACGCAGGCAGCTTAGATGGTGACATTACCTGATACCAGACGATTATTATTATTATTATTATTATTATTATTATTATTATTATTATTATTATTATTATTATTATTATTATTATTATTGATGTTGTTCCGTCGAATTCGTTCCAAAGGTGTTCTATGGAATTCAGGTCAGGGCTCTGTACTGCTTAGTTCCACTTCCGGAACCTTACTGTCCACAAACCATTCCCGCACAGACCTTGCTTTGTTTCGGAGAGCATTGTCATGTTGATATAGACAATAGTCATCTCATCATCAAACTGGTCCTCCGCAGTACGCAAATAGCCGGAATGTCCTTGTGCCCTTCCGCATTTAGATGTCTGTGCGGTATTATGAGAGGGAGCTCATTCTTTGAAACTTCCCACACACAATGACACCTCTTCCAAATTTCACTACAGGCACTACCCTGGCTTTCAAATATTTGGACGCAAGATTGTGGTACTGAATATAGTAATAGCACTGCAGAATTCGCGTATAATATTTTCTGTCAATATGTGATTTTTTTAAATTACCGTCTTCGGTGCTCGACGGTCCCCGTCTGTCATTTAGCGTTGTGTCATGTTTGTACGTTCCCGTTCCCATTTCACGGTCACAGCGCCAACAGTCGACCTGGGAAACGTAAAGAAAGTTGAAATGCCATTGGCAACCAATAACTAATTCACATTCGAAGTCGCTTGAGCTCCCTTCTCCTTATCCGTTCTGCTTGTATTTCTTATCTGTCTGCAGTATTTAAATTGTTTTCATTCCCCACTATGAAGGGGTGGGGTGGGCCACCTAAAGGGTAACGCCCTCTCTCTGTCCAGAAGATTAGGGTTGTCGAAGGAGGAGTGCTGTAGTAGGTGAAAGAACGATGTATAAGGGTTTTTTTTCTTGCTAGTTGCTTTACGTCGCACCGACATAGATGGGTCTTATGGCGACGATTGTATAAGGTTTTATTGGAGTGGGGTGTTGGCTGGGGCTTTTAACCTTTGTTGTTGTTTTTTATGTATTTTACCTGCTAAAATTTTATGTAGATTTGAAAACATGATACATAGGCGTACATGGACGTATTCATACAGTAAAATGTGTTACTGTTGGTGACTTATAACTCGATTAATATTCCGTGTGCGTATTCTGTTCTCCTTGGGTAACCTATAGATTTACCGTAATATCAGATATCAGCCACAAGTGCATGACCATATTTGTGTGGGAAAATGAGTAATGTTTACGTTGTAACGCCCAGTTCTTCCCGGACAGAAGTATCCGTACACTTTGCTGTGAACAGAGAAACAACGGACAGACTAGTTATCTTCCACACTCAATTTCTCTCAGGTATTGACTGCATGTTAAACGAGCTGTATTGAGTGACTGGTGGGATACAAGTGGTTGAAATTAGAAACCACAGTGGGAATGAGGCGGCTGATTGTCTTATTAACTCTCAAGGGGAAATCGTATTCCCAAATTGCAAACGTCGTTGGAAAATGTCGTTCGACTGTCTAGAATGTAGTTTAGCGATTCAAAGAAATGAACTTGCTGATAAACAAAGAAAGAGCTGGTCGCCCACAAAAATTGACCACCGGAGAAATGAGGTACGTGATGTAAATAAACAAGAAGGACCCAAAATCTGCATGTAGTGCATAAAGAAACAACCTTATCTGCGTATGTTGGAGAACACTTCGAAAAACAGATGACACCCCGAGGAATGTCTCATCGATCGTGCAGGGTACAAAGCCAGGGTACCCAGAAAGTAGCCCTGCTTAAGCAAGAAGAATCGGAAGAGCAGATTACAGTTCACAAAAGCTTACGCAATGGTGGTGATAATTTCTGGAACAGCGCTGTTTCCTCGTACGAAGGTAAATTCAACCTGTTTCATAACAATAGCCGTGTTTTGGTTTGGAGGAGGCCCAATTCTGCCTATGACATTCAGAATCTTCAGGCTACTGTCAAGCATGGTGGAGGTGGTGTTATGATCTGGGGGTGTATGGCCGTATCTGGTGTCGGGGAGCTAGTTTTCATAGAGGGAAGGACATATTTACTTATTTGCGTATTCTGAAAGAACATTAATTTGAAGAAGAGTGCGGAGTGGGTTTGGGAAACGATTACTACCAGCACGATAACCATCCAAAGCATACAGCTGAGATTGTCAGACTGTGGGTGCTTTATTATACGTCCCACATCGTAAAACACCCGGCGTAGTCCGCCGATCTCAGTTATGTTGATCACCTCTCGAGTGAACTGAAAAGAAGAGTATGACATCGCTAGTACATCTCAGCTAATATATATATATTTCTGAAGGAATGGCTAAATATTAGAGCAGAGACATGTAGAAATGTGGTACACAGTATGAGCAAGAGACTGAGGTAGGCAGAGGTAGGCACGCCTGGTACTGAGGGGCAGAATTCGCTTTGTTTTTCGTTCGAGAAGATTAATGTTACGTGAGTGTACGAATAATTTTGTCCAGTTAAAACTCATATTGAGAGAAGGAATATGTATTTTTAAAACTAAGAACGTTAAAATTGTATCATTACTATGTCCATACGTACAAGTGATTAGTTATCTTTATCAAAAATATTTGTTTGCATATACACTGAGAGTTCCACAAATAAATACTTTGTTTCCTAGTGCCTGTAGGAATACTTACGTCCATTTCTGTACATAAGAACTGGCAGATCGTCTATCAAAAAAAAAAAAAAAAAAAAAACTACGCGGAAAAGTAAAGACACGGCTATTTACAGCAAAATGCCAGAGAGAGCCGTAGTGAAAGACCTCAGTGAAGAGAGAGTAAATAAATGGCAGAGTGAATGGAACAGAACAACGAAGGGAACAGTGACGAAATCGGTTTTTTTTTTCCCTAGTGTGAAGATAGGTTTATTGCGACAATTAACTTGACACACAACTTCATAGCAGTGGTTACTGGGCATGGGAAATTCAGAGACTGAACATCTAGGTCATCGGCCCTCGGAGACTACTTCCACCACTTCAGAATCATAGACGGTCCGATGTGTCCCTGTATCAAAGGGAACCAGACAGTGGATCAGTTATTTCAATATGATTGAAATACTGCAACGAGAAGGATACCTTTGAGGTAAAATAGCATACGCTCATTCTCTTTCTAAGTGACGCTTAATTTTAAAAATTAATTTTATATTCTATTGATATTAAGGTGGAGTGGGGTCCATTCACATCCATAAAATAGTGCTGAGATTACAACAGTTTGATAGAACTTGGTACGAACTGTTGGGTCTTTATTTCTCAAAATCCAATGGCATAGTCGTCCAAATGCCATACAGGTAACACGAGTCTGTTTTTCATTTCCTATTCCGAGGTAGGTTACATCTTAGACAAGATGCCCCCGAGATAAAGATGGTGGTATAATAATAATAATAATAATAATAATAATAATAATAATAATAATAATAATAATAATTTAATATACCTTCAATTGCTATACTTTTAAGAGTCATCGGGATGTCTGTATTTTGTCCCACAAGAGTTATTTAACTAGCTGGAAGCCAACGACATGGAGTTGTGGGATTAAAAGACCCTTAAATGCCTCCGAACTCAGCTAGGATCAAATGCACTATCTGAGGAACAGAAGGGCAGTTACTAACAGACTGCACCACTAAGGTCGGCTAGTCAAGTGAACCAAAATCCATATTTGATGACCAGGAAGTGAAGAATGAGAGCTTCAATGGCTGGCCGCGGCAAAGTTTGGCGGCTTCAACGATTGGCGGTTTCTCCTTATCACATCAGCTTTCACTCATGAGAATTCTTAGAATATGCAGTCATTAATACTAATGCAGGTATCGCATAAACTGTAGTTAGCACACACGCACGGGACCGATATCATTCAAGCTCTTAAATGAAATCACTTCTTTCCGTCGATACAGAGATGAGCAGTAGGAAACTGCGCATTACTTTTTAGTATCTTATCTGAAGGTGACCCTTTCCTCTACATTCCAATATTTTGCACATCAGAGATGTTCATGTGGTTCGATTCTTAGTGGTATTGAAAATCATGTGACAGACTTTTACTGAGATCATAACCTCCATACAAAAGTCATTAAAGCTGTGTAAAGCATGTGGCGTCGTAATAAGGAAGTTTATAGTCTCCGGTAGAGCCAGATGTTGTGCAGAACAGTTAACTTGTGGAGGCAACCTGTTTAGAGAACAATTGTATTGTATGACATTGTGTATTGTCGTTCATCAATATTTCATAATCACCTTTTATATTTAATGACATTACCCAACTATTGTCTTTGATGAAAGATGAGTGCAATGATGTGATTACAGTGTGCTGAGACAAGTCTGAAAACCGTGTGCAGTGCAATGTAACCACCGCCGTGCAAAAGGATATTGCAAAAGATAAAGTACAGTATTTTAAATGATGGTAGTTATGTTTTTGAAGTTACCTATACTTGCATTCTCTTCTTGATCTTGTGTGAAGGTCGGTAATATTAGTTGGTCGTGAAGAGTATTAAAAATGTTTATTTTTCTTGACAAATGTATTTTATTAAAAAATACTTTTTCATAAGATTTACATTAGTTCCAGCTCACATTACGAAATATGAGCCTAACAATTAGAAAGAACCCTCTTTCGCTCTCTAAGAATTTGACTTTCCTTAACACTAGTTACTAGTCTATAGACCTGCGATAGAGTACTTTAAAAATTAGTTAATATTTTTCTTAATAACGTGCCTGTTTGTTGATTCGTTTTACAGCTTTTGTTTGTTGTCAGGTTCGACCCCGGCTCGGTTCGGTTTGGTATTTGAAGGTGCTCAAATATGCCAACTTTGTGTCGGTAGATTCATTGGCATGTAAAAACTTTCGCGGGACAAAATTCTGGCATCTTGGCGTCTCCGAAAACCATACAAGTAGTTTCTAGGATGTAAAATTATTATTATTATTATTATTATTATTATTATTATTATTATTATTATGTTATTTTGCCAGCACATTTTTATAATACTAAGTGAGGTCATAGATTTACGTCGCAGTTGATATCGTGATCATAGAGTCACGAGACCTCCAGTTATACATGAAATCCGAACCACAAGGACGTGACTTTTCTATTTTTAAACCTCATATCCATTGATCGGAATTTGAACATGATTAAAATTGGTTTAATTATAATTACCGGTAACTGCCTGCATAAGACAAGTAGGTGTCAAAATTACGCGTCGGGCGATGAAAAATGCAAATTAACAGGAAATCGTATTGGTAAATAAATGATACTCCAAACAACAGTAAAATATTCTCAGTTGATGCCACCTTAGAGGAAATTTGTACGAAACGTTCATTATTTTTCGTGGAACGCGTTAAATTGCGCTTGAAGAGGGTAAGTCTGAGGAGGAGGAGGTGACACTAGGAATTCTAATGTCATGTAGAGGGGCATGGTAGATCGGTGATATTGCTGCTAGCGTGTAACTAAGATAGCCAGCAGTGGCGTATACTGAGGGCTACCAAGGCTATCAGTGAAGCCCAAATCTCAATTCAGAAAGCACATTATAATGTAAGCATCTGAAACATTGTTCCATTTACAAAACTTGAAAGCAGTGAGAAGAAACGTCGCACATAGCCTATTTCTGAGAGCAAGGCATCGGAGACTGATATTGCAGCCCAGACTCTCGCCCCTCTCCCCTCGACTCGCCGCCCGCGGCTTGCTGCTGGATATCGGATAGGAGCGGGTACCGGCGGAGGATAGGTGTGCTAGGCTTCGGTGCGTCAGATCGCCACTGCTAACTATCAACCATGCGTTACTCATCGTATTTAATTCCTCACCTTATACTTCATATAGATAAGAGAGTGCGGGTATTCCTCTTCTACATCCTTGTAGGAAGAGACTGCAGGGCTGCTGTTAGAGGAGTAATATAGTTTTATTTTTATTGGTAGATCTGCTAAAATGAAATGCCATCTTTCAGGTTTAGTGTTTTCGTTTGTTGGTTGGAATCGAACCCGTGCGTGATCATGGGTCGGACACCACCACTGATTTCCCGAGGAATCTAATTAACCAGTGAACGATGGGTACGACCGCTGTAAAATAATAATAATAATAATAATAATAATAATAATAATAATAATAATAATAATAATAATAATAGTATTGGTTTTACTCTGCACTAACTACTTTTTAAAGGTTTTTTGGAGACGCAGACGTACCGAAATTTAGTCCCGCAGGAGATCTTTTACGTGCCAGTAAATCTATCGACACGAGGTTAACGTAATTTGAGCACCTTCAAATACCACCGGACTGAGCCAGGGTCGAACTTACCAAGTTGGGGTCAGAAAGCCAGCACCTCAATCGTTTGAGCCACTCAACCCGGCCTGGATGTATTTAAATGTTTATATAACACGGTTAATTAGTAGGGGTCTTGTTTTATGGTGAATAGGAATCGTAAAGGTTCGGTACAAAAACGAGACTGATTTCGGTGTTACTGTGTACAGAAACAGAAGTTTGGCGTTATTTCGAATAATAATAATAATAATAATAATAATAATAATAATAATAATAATAATAATAATAACATGACAAGGTTTCGAACGGGATGCGACACCGCAAGCTTTGACGTAAACTACGTAGGCCTAGCCTACTGCATTTAGGTACTGTCGAAATAAGTGATATAGTCATTATGGGTTTCAAATTCTATTGTTGACCTGTTATTTCTTAATTTTAAACAGACTTACACATCTTCAATACCATGAGTTCCAAATTATTTTCCACCACTGGGGCAGTAGATGTGCTTGACTAGGCCTCCAGCAGTGCGGAACTCTCCTCAAGACGTTCGGCCGCCTTTTGACGCTCGGCATTGGCGTGATTTTTATAAATTCTGAGAAACCGCTCTACATTTTCGACAAGTTTGAAGCCATTTATTGTCTCTGCGTCGTGGCATTTCATGAAAGAAAGAAATGTTTCACACTTGTTCGCACCACAATTTTCTTAAATGTTCACTGTTTCAATTCCTTACCATCCCTGCTCGAAAAGATTAAGCACGCTTTTTATCTCACGAGGTACCCTGGGAGCCGTACGATTACTGGTTATGGTGCCCCGGCTAGTCATACGAGTCAGCAGCCAGGTTGGCCTTCATTTTACATCTCTAAACTTTGGTTTGAGTGTTATTCGTTAAATGTTACACAAAAATTGGAAACTTTCCCAGAAAAAACGACCATTTTGTGGAAAAAAACAAGCAAACTGAATTTTGCGTTAAAATGTAAATTTCGTATGATACAAAATTTCACGTTATTTCGCGATAGTTTCGACCTAGGAAGGCTTGAAACTGAACGTATACTTGCTTTACATACAATAAAACCATGCGTCGCGAATTCGTCACTCGCGAAAACTAGGCATCCCTATTAATTAGAGGTAAGTTATGAGGTGATTTTGGGTAGTATTCTGCCTCGAAAGGACCTGCATGGGGATATTTCCCAATTTCAGCAATAGTTTTTGAGAAATAAATTAAACTGTCATACAATTAAACCTTCATATTATAAAAACTTACTCCCTTACCCACAATTATTATTTCCTTTGTCCTAGTACAGAAAATTCAAATAGCTATTAAAATGATCTAATTTTTTGTAAAGGGAATAGTTTTCTTTAAAAAAAATGAAATAAGTAACTCTGCCGCATGAGATCATTAGACTAATTAATGCTTGTCCTTCTTCTCCCAGACCCCGGTGGGTTCACAGGTACGGTCTGTGTCACAATATGGACCTGCCCCAGTTTTATGGCTGGATCCCCTTCTTAACACCAGTCCTGTGTGGAGGGATGTACTCACTACTGCATGTTGCTGTGGTAGTTGGTAGTGTTGTATAGGAATAAACAGATGTATATTAAGGCAAAAAAGAACTCTTGTCCCCAAGCCACAGGAATTAACGAGATGTGGTTAGAATCCTTGACCCGACCGGGAATCGAATTCGGGACCCTTAACTGAGGGCTTCTATGCTGACCATTCAGCCAGGGAGCTGGATGAGAGTTAATTAATATTTTAATTAAATAAAATGTTCCTGGTCTAGAAAATCAAGAATAATGGCCACAATTTGTTGCACTGACCATATGTCACATTGTAATCTGCAGGCCTTCAGCTTGAGCAGCAGTCGTTTGGTAGACCAAAGCCCATTAGGGCTGTAATAGCATTTCTTTCTTAAATGTTCATTTCCCACTAAATTCATGTGGGATTTTTGAACTGAAAAGTCACATCCCTGTGGTTTGGATTCTATAGTGTTTTTTCTTCTTTTTCTCCTCCTCCGTTGCTCATTCTACCTTCCAGTTTTCCTTCAAACAGGGTGGTGCACCAGTCAGAATGACAAAGCAAGTTGCAAATGGAGCTATTTCTTCTCCTGTTTAAGATTTTAACCAAGATGCGTGTCTCATTTACTCTTTTGAGAATATTCTCGTTTATGACTCTTATCAGTCCAAGGTATTCTTAGGACTCGATGCCAGCACCGCATCTCAAAGGCCTTGAGTTTCAGTACTTCCACTTTTTGTAGATCAGTGTTTCTGACCTAAGGCTTATATAATAATGTACATAAATTGTACAAAGCAGGCTTATTAATGTTAGTGAAGTATTTGGTTTCTGCTCACTCACTGTAAATTCCTAGGTGGATACATGTACAGATCAGTGTACAGAAAGAAGAGAGGAAAGAAACAAATATGAAAGGAAAGAAAGGGAAGAAGGGAGAAAGGGAAGATTCATCCATGGTATGTAGCCATTAAATGGGGTAAAAGAACTGAGAAAGCTATCTCACACCTACAGTGTACAGTATTTTCTCAGTATTTGATTTTAACTAGCAAGGCAGGAAACTGTCTTTCAATGGCTATCAAATATGGCTTTGGTCTGGATGCCTTTATTATCTTTACATTTTGCTAATAGCTTGCTTATAACTTTCTTGTTATACATACTGCTATGTCTGCTTTGCTCATATGGTTCAGCTCATCTTCCAGCCATCAGAACTGCTCGCTCTGTGAGCAAGAAGAAAGCAGAACATTCTGCTGTAATTTTATGGTGAAAATCAGGTTTTAATGTTTGATATAGTTGTTAAACTTACTAATTGGTATTGAGAACCTTGTATAAGAAGCACATATGTGGAATATTATTTAATTGGTTAGAAATTAGAGAGAAAATAATTCTTCAGTCTTAAATGTCTTAGTAGGTATTTGATTTGTTACAGATACACACTTCCATCTCCCTGCTGTTGATATCACTTCTAAACTTTTGGTTTGTTTTCTTGTTTAGCTGAATTATTACCTCAGTATAAAGGATTAATTATGGTACTAGATATTTATAATGCCTGTTCACAATCTTCAAACATCTGACGGTAGATTTTCAAAGTATAATTTTACAATCCATTTGATACCAATTTACAGAAAATTATTACAATTTTTGCTTGTGATATTACAGTTACTTTAAGTTGGTTCTTACATATGGAATATAGTTTGAGGTTATTGACCAGAATACATAGAACTTTTCAGAATTCAGAAGAGGATACTACATATTTTTTCAGAATTCATTTAATCCTTTTTTTTTCTCACTGGTACCAACACTACCCTCACTTTACCTCTGAACTTCAGAACAGCATTCACCAGAGCATTGAATACTATAGGAGCATACAAATGAAGCATAATTATAACACTAGAAATAAACAAATACTAAAATTCCTATCCCACAGACTCGCTTTACAAGAGAAAAGTGAGATATTAAAGTGGGTATCCTAATGGGTGTAAAACAACAGTAAAGAGGTACAAAAATGGCATAATTAGCATTTCAAAATAAAAGATAGGGTAGTTAATCTTACGGGTTTGTCCCATGCTGTAGGTGTAGCATACCTGCGTGTAAATCAAAATCCCTGCCTTTGATTCCTACCCTGTCCAAATGGTGCTCAGATAGCCTCATGGGAACAATTCTTTTTCATTTGTGTACAGCTGGTTGAAGCGCTTATAAAGCATTCTCTCTGAGGGAGGGTGGTATCTGCTGTATATGGGTTGTGTTGGAGGTTAGTGTTAGGTGTGGTGTGCGAGTTGCAGGAATGTTGGGGACAGCACAAACACTGAGACCCCAAGCCAAAGAAATTAACCATTAATGTTTAAAATCCCACAACCCTGCAGAGAATAAATCCCGAGACATGAAGACCAAGACACTGATAATTCGGCCATGGTGCTTGGCATAAGACCAGTTGAAGAGCTATCAGCTTTGGGAGACAGTGGACTTGGTTATTGGAGCAGCCATTTTGGGAGGCCAAGACCCCTAATTGACTGCATGTGACATGGATTTGTTGTACTTAATCTCATACCGCACCCTACATTTATTATTTCAATGTCTTCCTGCTCAAGCAAGTACAGGGAGAATCCCGTAAGGGTTACCGTCCTTCCTGCATTTTGTGTGTTGGTAAACGAGTCATAGTTGATGACGCACCATTACCGTATGACCGTAAAGAAAACCATCAACTTCACTGAATGGATAATCAGGTTGAGAAATGGGTAGAAAAACAATAAAACTTACCCTATTACAGTAAGTGTTGAAAATGTTCTCCCTCAGCCTGTAGACAAGCATTGTTGCACATAATGATCATCCAGTTCACTCCCTACTATTCAGCTTCATAAAACTTCAACATTTCAATATGAATTTGGATTTAAAAATTTACAGCACACAAAAAAACATGCTTTTCAACTCTTAATTCAGAAGCCATGTAACGCACTAAACCAATAAATTGTACTGCACCGAGCAAGTGGCTGTGCGGTTTGGGTCACGTAACTCGGAGCTTACATTCAAGAGATAGTGGGTTCGAACCCCACTGTCGGCAGCCCTGAAGATGGTTTTCCATGGTTTCCCATTTTCACACCAGACCGAGCTCGATAGTTGCAGTTGCTTAAGTGCGGCGAGTATCTAGTAATCGGGAGATAGTGGGTTCGAGCCCCACTGTCGGACGCCCTGAAGATGGTTTTCCATGGTTTCCCATTTTTCACACCAGGCAAATGCCGGGGCCTGTACCTTAAGGCCATGGCCACTTCCTTCCAATTCCTAGGCCTTTCCTATCCCATTATCGCCGTAAGACATATGTGTGTCTGTGCAACGTAAAGCAAATAGAAGAAAAAAAATTCACACCAAACAAATGCTGTACCTTAATTAAAGTCACGGCCGCTTCCTTCCCACTCCTAGCCTTCTCCTACCCCATCATCGCCATAAGACCTATCTGTGTTGGTGCGACATAAATCAACTTGCAAAAAAAAAAAAACTGTGCTTCTGTATAAGAAGCAATCACACTATTACTGTACGGAAATTTATCGCAGATTAGCTGAGACCATGACATTGCTAGGCGAGCTATATTGGTCAGGCAGTTATTGCATCATTTACTCTCCCAGACATGGCACGAAGAATAACCAGGAACTTGACTGACTGAGGCTCGCACTATACTTTGATGGAAAATATTTTTTTGATGTTATGTTTTGAAGATTGGGAATATATTTAATAAAACATATTTTTAAAAGGAAATTTTACAGAACATATTTCTGGAATTTTTAAGCCTCAGAAATTTGTTTAAAGTAATTACTCAATTGAATGATGTGATTGTCAGGGTATGGTAGTCGTTAATATATTGGGCCAAGTGATAGGAAACATGAAAACAAACACATAAGAGGACAAATACAATAACAATTGAGGAGAAGGAGCAATAGAAAGAGAATACAAGGACTAACATGAAAACACAAAAGGACAAGTCTTCATACACTGATGTCTTCAAATACAGGGTCTCTCTTATAAACCCAGACTGAGCGCACGGTGTTTGTACTCCGTGCTACAGCAGCTGCCTCAGTCCAACTTACGTCATGTGCGGCCGCTCTGCTTAAGCGTGTATACAGTCTTATATGAAATCTTATCTTACAAAACATGATAGAAGTGTCATCCTTTATATTGAAGGATTTCATAAACACCATTAGGATTTTCTGCACACGAGTAGCGAGAGTTATGACTGTTCACAGGACATTAAGATGAAACCAGGCCTCATCCAAAAAGAACACAAGCTGTGGGTCGAATGACCGAGCATTCAATATTGTAAGATACCACTCACAATATCTCACTCTTGTGGCTGGATCAGCAGGTTTTAAGCAATGGGCCCATGTGTAAACCTGTACGGTTTGCTGTGTAACAGCTTTGTAGCTCTATGTGCAGAAGGAACTGAAACACCTACATGTTGTGCTACTTTTGTAAGTGATTTATTTGGTGCCCATTCAAGATTCACACCAATATCATCGGGCTTTTCCTCTGTTAAAACTGTTTGTGTGCACCCATACTTTTGTATTTTATTGAGCGTTGGGCCAGTAGTTTCAAATCTATGTACAATTATGTGAATCTGTGCTCATGAAGGTGGCTGTTCACCAGGAAATAGTTGAACAAATGCATAGAGTCCCTGTCAAGTCTACTCGTACTTAAAATAACTTTCACGTACGATGTTAACTGGCTATTGATGTTATGTCAAACACGTGCAGGCTCCTAGCAAGGTCAAGAACTATGCATGCGCCTCCCATTCAGTTACTTACGTCTGGGAGAGTAGAATCGCCGCTGGATGGTCTGGGTTTATAAGAGAGGCCCTGTAGATGGTGTCTCTGCTTATCACTCCCAGTTTTTCTACATCAATTTCTTCTCAGCCATTGATGAGCTTGTTTCTACCTCCCAGCTTCACCAGGAGTGCAGGCATCCATAGATACTCAGATGACCATAAGTGGTAAAAGACTAGGAACATTGGACAAACGCAGAAAGAGTAAGGATACCAGTAAGTAAAGATAAGTAATGGAAAAGAACATATAAGCACCAAATCAAGTCATTTGTAGAGGGATAGGAACATGAAAAGGAACATATGTATGGGAAGAGGGAGAAAAGGACAAACATGAAAATACAAGAGATAAAGACAATTTCCAAATTTTCACACACTGTCATATTCAAATAGATGAGCTGTATCCTCATCAACTCTTCTGTTTCCATTTCTTGTCAGACCCCGAAAGATTTTTTTCTGCTTTTCAGCTTCACTGAGAGGGTGGTAATCCATAAGCTACTCGTTGAAGGACCATCTTGACAAATTTTCAGTCTTAATGCAGTGGGAAGAGTAAGATAAGAAGAAAGCCAGGCCATTTACTGTAGAGTAGAGATTGGTTGGATAGTGTTCAAGAAAGTAGAAATTATAAAAACAGTTTGGTTGGAATAACAGATTTTGTTGAAGATATACCGGTAGTATGTTTTCTTTAGTTTTTTATTGTACTAAGTCGCCCTATACCCTAGAGTTTGAGACCAATTGCGTTATGGCAGAACAGTTATTCTTGCATGTTTAGCTTCAGCAGGACCAGCTGGTGGAGGAAACAGATGGTGAATGAGAACACATGCTATGTTTCCTGTTCTCTGCTGTCACACTGCTGTTATTTGTCACATTTTCTCTCTTTATCAGACCAGGTTTTAGTTAAGTACCTTCTCAGATATGGGTCTACTCAAGGTATTTGATTCCAGCATAGGAATACCATTATTCAATGATTTTATGTAAATTATTTTTAGTAGAATACAATATCAAATGACAAATTTGTGTTTCTTTTCAAACTACTTGAATATGATGTACTGTACTGAAATTCAAAAGTATGTTGCTTGAATCTGTTATAGAAAGCTTCTTTCAACTAAAATACTAAAAAAGGTCAAGGAGATTGATTTGATTTGTTTACTTATCATCAATAGTCATTAGTCCTCCAATTACAGATGATGTAATAAATTCAAATGACATTACTAATATAATAACTAAGCAATATACAATATATACATGTTTACAAATCACATACCAAAGAAGAGAACATAAAAACAGAAAAGTATTTATACATTTGAAATGACTGACAGATAAAAGAAGGAAATTTACCTTCCAGTTAACAAATATGCAGAACAGGATACAAGGAATCCATAAGATGTCTACGAATTTCACTAGTTGACATGTGGAATACATCCACCATCCCACTAATTTCATTTAGGGGATATTTCTTATAAGAATTTTGAAGTTTAGCTTTCGCTATTTCTTTGTTATTTTAAATACAAATTGTTGGTAAATATGATATAAAACTTTTCTTCAGATTATCCCAGGTATATTTATTCACTGAAGCCACCTAGTTCATTATGGATTTGGTCAGGGGTTAAGACCGGATGCCCCTTTCAGATGAAAATTTCAACCCGAGATTGATTGGGAACTGAACTTCAGTCAACGAGGTAGAAAGCCAGCAGCTAATCCACTATACTAATCATGCCCCCCCACCCCCCACCATTAAGACTATTTTAAATTTCATTTGAAGGTGTATAAAACTAACTATATTTTCCCCTCATAAATATTTTTATTTGATTTATCATGATTGGCACATCCTGCAGAAATCCTCTGTACAGCACTTCTTAATTCCTCCCACTTCCTTTTTTTTACTTCTTTTTATTCCAACTTCTAATTTTGAATACAATATTCTGTTGATGTGAATACTTTGTGAATATTCACAAGGCATTGCGAGTGTGAAAATGTAATCTGCTGAAGAATGTGTTTACTCGGATACAAGTTTCCGCCAATGACGACTGTTGATGTAACAGCTCACAAATGTTTGTTAAAATGGTATGTGATGATTCATAATATCTTGTCATTGTCCTATTTAAATAGAAAGTAATAAGTGCTATGTTTTAAAATGAACAGTTATCATTTGTGGTATATTTTTAATAATAACTTGCTAAAAAAAGCCAGAATGATGGTTGCAAAAAGTTGTAGAGACACGTAATTCATTCACAGAGCCTTACAGACTGAATACTGAAAGAGGTGTGTGTATATATTGAATATAGATTGAATATGTATTATGTTCCCCCAGAAACACTTTCTTCTTTTCAGTTAGCTATTACTTATTAGTGTTGAAATTATATGACAATTGATTTAATCTGTCAACCAAAAATTTGGCTTTTTGGTAAAAGGTAGTTAGCAAATTGGACATATTTATTAGCCTACAGAGTAACAAAATATGAATGGCAGCTTCAACAAACTGTTTGTTGTTGGTATTATGACATGAAACTAATTATAATTTTCTTGTTAGATAATAGAGTTCTGTGTAACAGACTTTAAAACAGGTCTGGCACTTGCTCACTCTTTTTTCTCTCTTTGCACTCCCCTCTTCCACCTCTTCATGGTCTGCTGGTCCCCTTCTACCACAAGCTGCTCCTCCCCTTCCCTGCTCCAGGTGCTGCTGCTGGAATTTCACAGATCACAGTCTAACATGGTGAGCAGGTTCTGGTGTTCTGTTTTGTTTTTCTTGTAGCTCCTGGCTCTTCTCGTTTGATTTGCAGTACTCTCTGCTCTGGTGTGTCAGTGTGTTAGCTGTGTTGATTGCAGTACATTCATCTAGTACTCCAGTTCTGAGTCAGTGTGTCATTTCCTCTTTGTGAAAGTTTTGTTTATAAGTTTGTGACCTTGATGAACCAGCGATGCAACCGGGGTGTTTCACAAACAGTGTTTTCTGTGCAGTGTCATGTCTGTCATACAACATGTGCTCAAGAATAGTTCATCACCTGAAACAATACTGTAATTTGTCATGAATTTCTTACACACCATTCTGCAGAATCTTATAATTAGACATGCTTATGTTTGAATATGGGTAAAGGTCCCTCAAGCAAATTATCATATTTATCACATTTATCATATAAGTTATAAAATTAACCAGTGTTGGTAAAAATAAAATAAAAAATGCCTGGAGAAGAAATAATTCAAGAATCTGTTGAGGTGAATACTTCAAAGCATTCTGAAAAGAATGCTTATCAAAAGCTATTTTATCTCTTCCGATTCCGAAGAAAAGAGAAGAATATTTCCAAAGCTCGGAAACAAAGTAGTCCAGATGAAAGGCGTGACCAACTGGAAAGGGATATGCGAAACAATTGGGATGAACTTCCCACTACGCTCAAGCGGCGCAAGGAGAAAATGTCGCAAGCTGTCTTGGCTGAGTTTCATAGCGAACATGATCAATCTAAATCAGTAGAACAGAGAAATTCCAGTGAAAATAGTTCACCTACCCTCTCATCCTCTGGGCCTGGTAGTTTCTTTGTCGAAGATAAAGAACTTACTGAAATAAGTTTGATAGACAGTGATCAACCTCTTCCTGGCAAACATAGTGAAGATCAAAATGTTAAAGAGTGTGGGGAGAAATCTGAACTTTCTAGCAACAGTAGCATTATTACAGAGAGGAAGAATGGTGATACTCAACATCCTATTGATGTCCCAACTAAAGATATACAGGATGAAGTATCAACACTTCTCCCTCCAGGATGCTCTTTCTCAGCTGCTTTAGCTGCAGAAGAACTAGATTTAAAAGAACTAAAGCAGCTCAAAGATAATCTACATCAAGCTTTGAGTACTGCTACTGATATGGAAGGAGCTATCCTGGACCGAGAACAGAAAAATGTTATAAAACTTTTGACCCATGCAGTTTCTGAGGATAGCCTTCTTATTGAGTCATCCATTGCAAGTGAACGATCAAGTTCATCTTCATCATCATCATGTGAGGAGGAGAGGCTGCATCATGATTCAGGAACTGACGTTAACAGTCCATCATCAAGTTCCTCAGGCTGTGAGGAATCTCCTGATTGTGGTCCAGTCTTCTCCCAAATTAATGGACATTTTGAAACAGAAGTCATCTCTAAACCTTTACCTGTTGAGGACCCTATAATATGTTCCCTGCAGCCAGAAAGAACTTCTCCTCATTTGAAGACTTCTTTGAGAGAATTTCCTAGTGTAGGAGATTCTGGCATTGATGCTGGAAACAACATAAGTGTTCCATCATCCCCTCTATCAAGCAAAGCTCTGACATCATCAACAGATGAATCTAATGCATTATCATCTAATTATGTAGATCTTAGCACATATGAAGATGTGGGTTCTGTGATGATTCCAAGGGTAGAATATCAGGGAAAAGACAAGGGGAGGGGAATATCAAAGACAGCTGAGGAAGATGCTATGTCATACTATGATTCTGTAGTGCAAGAAAGCCAGAGCTATGATAAAAAGACTGATGTGAGAGGGAGTGCAAGTGATGATAACCAAGTGGAGATCAGTGTTTCTGATATTGGCAGAAATAAGACTGACACCTGCAAAGAATATATTTCTATGGATGTAAGCCAAAAGTTACTAGGAGTGAGTAGTGATAGTTTGCAAGACTCAGAAGATTTTTGTATTAAGAATGGACTAGTAAAAAAACAAAATGGTATGGATTTACTTACTGGAGAGAACATATCAATGCAAACAGTGGAAATAGGTGATAAGATGAGGAAACCATCAGTTGTAGCAACCAAATGGAAGAGACCCATGTGTATGGAAACACTCAATAAAAAACCAAAGACTATGGCCACAATTATTGAGGAGCCTTCCACCGAAACAGATGATACTTCAGGAAGTAAGTTAACTGTGCGAGAAATCTTACGAAGGTTTGAACTGTTGGGAGGGCGTATGCCGCCTCCTGGTGATGGGGAAGAAAAGAGTGCAACTTTACGTGAGATTCAAGAAACCCTGCGCTGTCTCGAGGAGAAGGTTCGTCTCTATGAGGATAAGTTAGCTGCCCAGAGTGAAGACGAGACCAAGGTACTGATTTTTCTATGATTACCTTGAATTATGCTTGTTTTTCTATGTAAGATAGTGGGAAATATTACTTTTTTAAATATAATTCTGTAAAGCAAACGTAGGAAAATTAAGAGAATGTACTGTAAATATATAAGTGATTGTTGTCTTTCAGTAGGAACATTTTATTTGAATTCTAGTCTACCAGTCAGTTCAACTTAAACTGTATTGACAGTCAGTCAGTTAGCCGATCAGTCGATCAGTCAGTAAATCAGTTGCACAGTGTCAATGAGTGTGTTGTTGAAACTGTTTCTTTTTTAATGGAGTGCTGTCTTGCTATTGTCAGAAAATTGATGAGTGTTTAAGACTAGCTTTTCCCCCAACCAAACTCTCATATTTCTAAAGTGAACATTTCCCTATACCAAAATTGTCTTGAAAATAATGCTATCTAGTGGACATTTATTCTTGAAACTAAAATTTATAAGATATGAAATAAAGAGATCATTTAGTACAATTAAATTTCAACTGGTTGAAAAATGTTGAAAATGCTATTCTGACAAAGGAAAAGTTTGAATTTTTTTTTCTTCAGTCCTTTCCTAGGCTTATCCTCATTAAATATAGTTCTTATCTTTAATTAAATTTAAAAAATAGTATCAGCATTCCCCAGTAAGAAAATTAAAATGAGGATTTTTTTCAATTTTTATATTCAGTGTATTCAGAGAACATCATTTTTACTGTTGAATTCAAAAGAAATAATAGTCCTCTATTGTTTCGGTAAATGCAAGAGACCCATGTCAGGAAATTTTAAGACACATTCAAGAACTCTCTTTCCAGAGTAAAATTCTGAAATCTTGGTTTCTGTGACAACCTGTATAAAATAATAATAACAACAATAATAATAATAATAATAATAATAATAATAATAATAATACCATCATAAAACAGAAAACTTGAATGCTTGGTCTTAAACAAAAGGGACAAATCGATGAATTAGGAAAATAAGGAAAGGAAAGTATTAAGAAAAATTCTTGGTCCTAGGAAAAATTAAAATGAATGGAGGGAAAGGAACAATAAAGAACTTCATGAATCCAGATAGGCTAATGAAGAGAATATTTGATCATTTCGATAAAAATCCCAAAACACAAATCCAATTACATCAAAGTTAAGCAGGATATGGCTGCGCTGGGAATCACAAGAAACAAGGTGTTAGATAGAGCCATTTTCAGGAAACTGATTAATGAGTTTGTGAGGTTCCAGGAGCAAGAGAAGAATAAAAGGAAATCTATCTGTACAGAGGAAAGAAGGCAGGAATATAGTGAAAGAATGAAGAAATGCTGGAAAAACAGAAAGCGATGAAGTGGAGAAGGAGGAGAATCATGAAGTTCCTTCATGTGGTCTACAGCTGGCCAAGACCGAAGAAAATATGTTATTACTTTTATACCCCACTAACTACTCTTATGGTTCAGGGATGCAAAGATGCTAGAAAACTGACCAATGTTTACGTGTCCAGCTACTTGGCTGAATGGTCAATGAACTGGTCTTCAATTCAGAAGACCCTGGGTTTGATTCCCAGCCATATCAAGGATTTTAACTTTTTATGATAAATTCTTCTGGCTCAGAAATCGGATCTTTTTGTTGGTTTTAATACAATATTCAATTACATATAACACAGCACACTACACGTAGGGTTTGCATCAGGAAGGGCATCCAGTTGTAAAACCAGGCCAAATCCACATGGTGCCAATCCCAGAAATATTGGGGAAAAGGCTAGGAGGAAGAAGAGTAGTTTTACATGCTGGTAAATCCACTACATGAGGCTGGTGTATTTGAGCACATACAAAAGAAATGGCGTATGGCTTTTAGTGCCGGGAGTGTCCAAGGACAAGTTTGGCTTGCCAAATGCAGGTCTTATGATTTGACGCCCGTCGGCGACCTGCGCATCGTGATGGGATGAAATGATAATGAAGACGCCACATACATCCAGTCCCCGTGCCTGCAAAATTAACCAATGATGGTTCAAATTTCCGGCTCTGCAGGGAATTGAACCCTGGACCCCTGTGACCAAAGGCCAGCATGCCAACCATTTAGCCATTGAGCTGGACTGAGCACATACAAATACCACTGGACAGAATCAGGATTGAACCCACCAACTTGAGCTCAAAACAATGTGTCACTCATCTCCAATAATAATAATAATAATAATAATAATAATAATAATAATAATAATAATAATAATAATAATAATAATAATAATAATAATAATAATAATAATAATAATAATAATAATAATAATAATAATAATAATAATAATAATAATAATAATATCTATAGGTTGTGATAATTCCTTACCTCAGTAGTTCTGTTGTTATTTATTAGAAATCTCAAGTTAATTAAGATTTTGCCTGGCTATTACTGGTCTGATGCAGCCCTTGTAAGACTGACCCTTCGACGAGGGTAGACAGCATCTGTCAAGTACAGAAAACTGCAAGGTATGGTGGTGGTGCATAGTGTTGTGTGTGGTGTGCAAGTTGAAGGAATGTCAGGTAGAAAGCACACACATAGTCCCTGAGCCAAGGGAATTAACTATTTTCTGATTAAATTCCTTCAACCCAACCAGGATCAAATCCAAGGACCTAAGGTCAAGACACTCACCTCTCAGCCATGGAGCTGGACTGTCTCAAGTGAATGATATTGTTCTGTTCTAAATTAATAAATTTCATTCCTACATATTTCTCCAGATTTACTGTGTAAGGACGTGGACAGTCCTTGGAAGGAAATATTTGGCAAACCACTGGCAAGATTTCCACAAAAACTTGTCCTTACAATTTCATTTTGTCTTTACTCTCTCTCAAACCAGATCACTGGTGAGAAATGATATGTGCTTTCTGGAGAAAATAGATCCACCATGGGCAGGAGATGACCTAGACCTAATTGGAGGAAGTGAAAGGTGCTCATAACCTGTTCTGGGCAAATGGTTACACACAGGAAATATATGTTTCTTAGTGAAGCATGTCCTTGGGCATGGACAAGATTACAGGAAATGGACATATTTCCTTACTGATATATCTTTGATCAGAACCGGAACTGAAATATTCCATTAAAACATAATTGAAATAATATAGCAGTGCATGTCTCACAATTTCTTAGAAAAATAAATATTGGTCACATGTTAATAGAGTTTGTTACGTGTCTTTTATCACCCTCATTTCCAGCTAAGTGGTTATTAAATAGAAGTTCATGCTAAAAGATAGTAACATTTTTTGATTTCTTGGTATACTATAGTTATGCAGCTTTTATAAAAATCATTTACATGGCATAAGCTCAGATCGCAAACTTTAAATAGTTCTGTTATTTTTCCTCTTAATATAACAGCCACAACAGTTAGGTTCTATACTATCCAGGGATGGCAGAATGACAGCATGTTTAGCCAGGCTTAGTGTGTTGACCTTCTGAGCTCAAGTTGGTAAGTTTGATCCCGGCTCAGAGTGATGGTTTTTGAAGGGACTGAAATACATCAGCCTCATGGGGGTAGATTTACTGGCATGCAAAGAACTCGTTTGGTGCAACATTCCGGCACTTCGGCATCTCTGAAATCTATAAGTGTAGTTGGTGGTATTTATTATTATTATTATTATTATTATTATTATTATTATTATTATTATTATTATTATTATTATTATTAAAGAGAAGCTACCTCAGTAAATCAATGGAGAAGGGTCCAACTCAGGATTCCATCATGTGTCAAAATCTTGGCACTTAATTGGTTAATTCCAATGGCACGGGGGCTGGGTGTATGTGTTGTCTTCATCATCATTTCATCCTCATCACGACGCGGGTCGCCTACGGACGTCAAATAGAAAGACCTACACGTGGCGAGCCGAACCCATCCTGGGATATCCCGGCACTACAAGCATACGACATTTTTTTTTTTTTGCACTGCATGCCAGTGTTCTTGACATGTTAAGTACCTATGTTAACAGTCATAGAAATAATTCACTGTGTTCATTTTCACTTCTCTGAAAGAGTAAGCTTTCCAGAATTCAAATATATGTACTGTATATAATTAATATGTGTGAATTTGAAAGGGCTATTTCAATATGGCAGCACCACTGCCCCCCCTGCCCCCTCGACTGTCAGTTAACGTATTTCCGAAATTGAGGTTCTTTAAAAATCTATTGGTATTCTTTCCTCAGGGCCCATAAAAGCTGATTACCTGAAAGATATAAGGAAGGCTTGCAAATATTATATTTTTCTTTAAGTAGAGCACAACCACTTCCAAATGTTTAAGGGACAAAATAATTTCTTTTTGAGAGCTTATTTTAATAGGGAAATTGTCTTTTGGACACTGCCTTTCGTAACCATTGATCTGCATTTAGTGCTGTTGCCCAGGTGGCAAATTCCCTATGTTGTTCACCTAGTTTTTTTTTTTTTTTTTTTTTTTTTTGCTTTACGTCGCACCGATACAGATAGGTCTTATGGTGACGATGAGATAGGAAAGACCTAGGAATGGAAAGGAAGCGGCCGAGGCATTTGTCTGATGTGAAAATGGGGAACCACGGAAAACCATCTTCAGGGCTGCCGACAGTGGGGTTCGAACCCACTATCTCCCGATTACTGGATACTGGCCGCACTTAAGCGACTGCAGCTATCGAGCTCGGTAGTCTTTTCTTAAATGATCTCAAAGCAGTTGGAAATTCATCAAACATCTCCCTTGATGAAAATCTACAACCTGTTTCCAGTGATTTGACTGGGTCAGTCCGGCCCCATGGCTAAATGGTGAGCGTGCTGGCCTTTGATCACAGGGGTCCTGGGTTCGATTTCTGGCAGGGTCAGGAATTTTAACCATCATTGGTTAATTTCGCTGGCACGGAGCTGGGTGTATATGTTGTCTTCATCATCATTTCATCCTCATCACGACGCGCAGGTCGCCTACGGGAGTCAAGCAAAAAGACCTTCACCTGGCGAGCCGATCTTGTCCTTGGACACTCCCGGCACTAAAAGCCATACGCCGAGTCAGGAATGGAATGAATGAAGCCCCCATCTAGCGGCGAGGATAGGAATTGTGCCGGCTGCCGAAGCTTGTCGTGCTCCTCTGGGGCAATGATTATGAATGAAATATGTCAGGGAAAACAGGAATACCCGGAGAAAAACCTGTCCCGCCTCCGCTTTGTCCAGCACAAATCTCACATTGAGTGACCGGGATTTGAACCATGGAACTCAGCGGTGAGAGGCCGGCGCACTGCCCCTGAGCCACGGAGGCTTATCTCCCTTGATAAATTAAGTAATACTTGCAAGTATTGTACGCACTAGCATTTTTAACTTGCACTAAACGAATTGAAAACCTACAACCTGTTTTCCAGTCATTTACCGGGTCAAGGATGGAATGAATGTAGCCCCCATCTTGCGGCGAGGATAGGAATTGTGCCGGCTGCCGAGGCCTGTCGCACTCCTCTGGGGCAATGATTAATGACTGACAGATGAAATGAAATGATAATGGAGTGTGTTGCTGGAATGAAAGATGACAGGGAAAACCGGAGTGCCCGGAGAAAAACCTGTCCCGCCTGCGCTTTTTCCGGCACAAATCTCACATGGAGCGACCGGGATTTGAACCACGGAACCCAGCGGTGAGAAAGGCCGACGCGCTGTCGCCTGAGCCACGGAGGTTTCACAAAACGAATTTTGTCTTGTGAAGTAATTTCTGTAAAAAGTGTACTGAAAGTTGTGGCTGAAATTTGAATTTCTCTTTCTATTTGCAACTCTGTTGATGAACTACGGGAGGTAAGATAGACGATATAATGCATACCGGTATAATTTTCCCTAGTTAAAGCAAAAGTTTTGGAACAAATAATTCCTTAGACACGAACCTACAAAATGTGCCTTAAATAATAATAATAATAATTTAAATAAATAATAAATTAATTAATTAAATATATTATTATTATTATTATTATTATTATTATTATTATTATTATTATTATTATTATTATTATTATTATTATTATTATCGGAAGGGCATCCAGTCAAAAACTCACTACGAAATTTCATCTCGCTTCATACCTGACCCCGTAGAGGAACGGGACAAGGGTTGGACATGCATACGTAATTAATTAATTCAATTATTTATTTATTTACTGAATTATTTGCTGGGGTCATCTAGGGCCACGTTAAATCTTGTTGCATTTGACATTGAACTTTGCTTTCTTTTGAGCCCAGAATTCCCTCATTCTTTTTGAGTGGGCCTGGTTGCAGTCCTCTCTCCAAGGGACAGCGTGGGTGTCTTCTTGTTCGTCTCGGTTTAGCTCGTTCATCACTATCTTGTTTTGGAAAAGACCTCTGTCAAAGGCGTCTTCCGGTTTGATTTGCAGCACTTGAAGGTCTTCTTTGATGCTTCTAAACCAAGGCATCGTGGTTTTACATTTTGAATCAAATAGGAGAAAGATCTGTTTGGTCAACCTTTCTCTGTCCATTCGTTTCAGATGACCGTAAAATCATGCCCACCTTTTGCGGATCGTGTCTAATTTTCTCTATTTTGTTATAGACTTCCTTATTGGATCTTTTTTGGTGGATGCCATTCTTGTAGTTGGATCCCATGATTCCCCTAATTATTCTGCGCTCCTGTTTTATCCAGTTCTTCGAGCAGTCCTTTATTGGCATAGGGATAGGTTTTCAGATACATACATAACTACTGGCTTCAGAACCGTTTCATAGTGACTTTTTAGTATTTTGGGAATGGCATTATTTGTTGTAGATCATGCGTGATGTTTGGTAGGCTATTTCAAGTTTGCGTATTCGTTCCCTAAGTGCTCGCTTGTTCAGACCATTTTTCATGATGATCTCACTCAGGTACTTAAATTTTTCTACTTGCCCGATGCCCCCGTATTTCGTTCGAAGTTTTGGTAGTGCGTCTTTGATGTTGGTCATTACTTCGTTTTTTTCAAGCGATATCTGCAGCCTAGTTTTTTGGCTACATTATTATTATTATTATTATTATTATTATTATTATTATTATTATTATTATTATTATTATTATTATTATTATTATTATTTTCTTTCTTCCTTATGCCCATTCAAAGAGCGTGTTTGAACTTGTTCTTTGGCCTGATTGTTTTTGCCTTCTTATCCTCCCAAAATTTCTTCATGAATGCACAGTGTTGCACCTTGCGTTCAGTGGACCACTTCCTACCAGTTTTCTTTTTAGATTTCTCCACGAATTTGTGCTTGGCTACTATTGTGCTAAAAGCTCCACAATCTTCTATGATGTCGTCCATCATATTAATTTCTTGGAGGTCGGCCTTAGTTTCTTCTAGCCAATTTATTTTGACCTTCTTTGAGTTGAATGAAATGGCGTATGGCTTTAGTGCTGGGAGTGTCCGAGGACATGTTCGGCTCGCTAGGTGCAGGTCTTTTGATTTGACTCCCGTAGGTGACCTGCATGTCGTGATGAGGATGAAATGATGATGAAAACGACATATACACCCAGCTCCCATGTCAGCGAAATTAACCAATGATGGTTAAAATTCCCGAACCTGGCGGGAATCGAATCCGGGACCCCTGTGACCAAAGGCCAGCTCGCTAACCATTTAGCCATGCACATATACACCCAGCTCCCATACCAGCGAAATTAACCAATGATGGTTAAAATTCCCCACCCTGCCGGAAATCGAACCCGGGACCCCTATAACCAAAGGCCAGCACACTAACCATTTAGCCACGGAGCCGGACTTCTTTGAGTTGATTACCTTAAATAATCTTTTGATGAGTCTGTTGCTGTCCATTCTATAGATATGGGCGTAGAATTTCAGGCGTCTCTTACGTACGGCATCAGGGAACCTGTCAGTTAATGAGTAGAGGTCCACTGTTCTCCTCTTAATCCACATTCAATTTTCTCTCATGGGACCATACATTTTCTGGAGAATTTTCCTTTGTTGCTTTTCAATTTCTACAATTTTAGAGTGACCATGGTTTCTGAGGCGTATTTATTATTATTATTATTATTATTATTATTATTATTATTATTATTATTATTATTATTATTATTATTATTATTATTATTATTTTTATTTTATTATTATTATTATTTGAAAATCTCTGTTGTGATCAAGAGCCACCCGACAAAATTAAATTACTCACACTCAACCATAGGGACCATCCTGTAGAATTCTGCTTTCATTGCTAGACAATAATACAATCAGAATGTCAAAATTGGTGGGCAGACCATCTAGGTGGCACCACTTCAAAAGGTCTGTCAAAGTCTTGGTAGCTGAGGCCCTACAATTAATATCGGAGAAAGGGTGAAGTTAATTGCACTCTGATGCATTTTCCTGTCTGGCAACTGATTACCTGCCAAATTTATTCTGAAATTGTTTATTATTGAGACTTGATTTGTTGTATAGAAGCAAAAATTAGGAGATTTCTGGATATCTTGCTCATTAAATACAGTAGAAGTAACAAATTTTTAAAATGGTGATATTTATAGTTCAGAATTTGCTTCTTATAAGGAACTTGGCACACCATGGTTAACAGCCCTTGAATGTGTGAAGTGAGGCTGATAATCGGTATAGATGTATTGTTGTTATTGTTGTTGCATTTGCAAGGTTAGTTAGTTCAAATCAGAATATCTTCCCAGCCTTATCATAAACCTTATCATAAAATCAAGAAACATGGCAATATAGCCCTGATGGGCCTTGACCTACTAAGCAGCCACTGTTCAGCCTGAAGCCCTGCAGATTATGTGGTGATGGGTAGAGCCCTGTGCGGATATACAAAATAATATCCGTATCCGCACTTCCTTCATCTGCACCTGCATTATCTGTTCGCATAATACAATAGGCCTGATACCAGTCACCAGAACCTCTACAGTCACAGGTTTATTAGGAATTTTCTCTTGCGACAACTACCGATGTATTGATCTTTGTTCATTCCTTCCATTAATTGCAGGTAGGAGCCAGTTAGGCTTGGGTCAAATTTACTGCTTTATGGTCTCAAGGCTCTTTATATATCACTATTCTCCCATACCAATGTCAAGGGTCACCCAACCACAAGCAAAAACCATAGTATACCTGGATGAAAATCAATAAACATCATTATTTATATAGTTATTAGCAAAATTATCCACACTGCCATACAGTTTGTATCTGCAAAGACACTAACTTTGCGGATATCCACGGATAAATTCTCACTCTTAGCAATACAGATGTTTCTGCTCTTTCACCTTCAACAGCCAGTTTTTTGTACATGAACATCATGTACCTAACCAGTTATGGGACAATACATTGTGACCAAATTGATATGTTGTTATTCATTTTGTTGAGTGAAAGTCCAGATTATTTTCCTCTTGGTTTAGTTGGGCAGTGCTGAGTCACTAATGTGCCATGTCCCAAGAGTTTCACCTGTTCTCCTCCACAGAACATTGCCAACATCAATTTGCTACAGATGCTGCAGATTATCTTCCACCATCTTGATGAGCTCAGCAACCTCAAGGTGGTTGTTAATTAATGATAATAATAGGCTGATCTCATAAGCTATTGTTAAGCAAAAACTTCCTACAATAGGATTACCTCATTGAGTTAGGTCCATGGGTGCTTTATCTTGCTGCTGAATTGTTGCTGAGTCCCTGGTTTGTTGTCATTTTGGTGTACAGATAACATCTCTGCATATTTTCCAGAAGCCCTGGGTTCTATTCTTAATAATAATAATAATCATCATCAATTCTCCACTCTAGCAGGCCAGATGTGGGAATGCTGGCTACTAGCCTCCTCAAAAAACTTTCATCTTGCCACCACTTCTCTTCTAGTATCTTCCCCCATTCTGAGTTGCTCCTGGCCAGGTTCTTTCTGTGTGCTTCATCCAGCCATTACCAGGTCTGTCTCTCCACTGTCATTTCCATGAATCTATTTCAAAATAGACTGAGAGCATTTTTATAGATTCCATTCTCTTAATGTGGCCAAACTGTTGTTATTATTATTTAATTTTCATTTTGGCCGTCTATGGATCACAGTTCACAATCTTTGCAGTAGTTTTAGCCTTCTCTGCCTTCACTCTCTGCCAGTATCTTTTCAACCTTTTCTCTTACTTACTTCCTCTGTTCTTCTGTACAGGACCTCCCTTTTCTTACTAGTGTTTCTCCAGTCTCCTGGAAACTGCAGAACCTTTTGATGAGTTGTCTAAACTTATTTCTGTCCATGATGTAATCTTCCGGAACCCCCATCTTCGTCAAGTCCACCCTCACTTCTCTAAACCATTTCAGCTCCGTCTTCCTCTTCCTGAAGAATTCAAAGATTCTCTTCATTAGTCTCTTACTGTCCATCCTCAACAAGTGTCCATAGAAACTTCCTCTTCCTAATCAGTTCAACTACATCTTCTGTTCTTTGATACAATTTTTGTTAGATTTGAGTCTCCTCTCCCCATTTTTTACGTCTGGGCCCAGAATTTTTCATAGTATTTTTCTTTCTCTCTTCTGGGTATCTTCAAGTCCACATTTTCCAATCATGTCCAATGTTTCCGCATGTAAAATTGGAGTTAAAATGACCATTAACTTGTGTCCTCATCCCGAGCTGGTGCAGCTCTTTTCAGTTACATGTACTGTTTTAACCATATACCATCCCTCCCGCCATTCTTAAATCTCTGGCAGTACTGGAAATCAAACCCAGGCTTCCAGGGACGGCAGCTAATAGTGCTACCGTTACGCTACGGAGGCAGACGTCTCTAATAATAAAGGTTGTTACAATTCAGGTCACAAGCCACACTTAAGCTACATACCAACTCCAGTTTTAGAATGTGTTACAGGTGAACATAATCCATATCTTTAGTTGGCACTGTTGCATACCTGTAAAAATAAAAAGACTTGTGATATATTGGTTAAGAACCAGTTAGGTAACTTTCTATACAAGACCTGCTTTGTTGGCTCCTGCATCAAGACATCTTCAGATTATATGGTACATACTAAAGATTTTCTCTGTCTGCTTAATACAATTTTTTATCAGTCAAGGTAAAAGAGCAGTAGCTCTCACTTTCTTGTGATCTACATTGATCTGTAGTTCACTACACCTCAGGCTGTCAAAGGCTCATTGGTGAATACTTAAGTGATAGAAAGGAACAAACAAGTGTCAATTCAAGTCATGTATGGAGAGATAGGATCATGAAATGAAACTTGTAATAGGACAGATACAATGACAGGTCAAATCATACATACCCTAGAAAGACAACAACATCTAAAGAAATACATAACAGGTCAACAGTGTATAAAGATATTGTCTTTGTTGTTTTCTTTCTATTTATTCTTCTTCTCATGCTGACCTGTCAGTAGTTTATCTTCCTAGGTCTTTACCACATATATTCATCTTCACTTTTTTGTCTGTTCTCTTTTGCTGCATTTATCCAGCTTCCTCATCATACAGTTCCCATATAAAAACTGAGGGTCTGTTAAGATGGCACCGCAATGAGTGTTGAGGAAGGTGGGACTCATTGGGGGCTTAGAAGAAACAGGTGCAGATAAACTGGATCTTATGAGGAGAGAGCCAAGGCAACAGTGTATGAGATGTGAAGGTTGTCATTTTCCTTCAGTATTTCCTTTCTATTTCTCCCTCTTTCCACACTGATCTATCATTAATATTATGTTCATCCTGTTGTGTGTTCATTTTCTTGTTCCTTTCCCTCTTTATATGACTTGATCTACAGTTCATTGTACCTTAAAGCTGTCAAAAGTTGATATTATTAGTCAGTAACATCAGTCATGTACACCCAGTATCTCACTCCAATAACTGCATTTGTTGGCCTACATCACCAGTAAATTAAAATCAATGCATAGGTCTAATAAATGATGTAAAAAAAAAACTAAATAGCAAATAAAGATCAAAGAAATGCTAATAGTAATAAAAGTTTCTGGTCTCATAATTGATGAATTCTTAGGGTAAGAACACAATGTTGCCACTAGACTAGGTGAGTAAGCTGTAGGGAAAATGAAGGTACGGAAGTTTATGAAAGTGCTCACGCCAATTATAAGGTACAAAGAATATGTTAATATGGTCAAACATAGAAGATATTCAGCAGTGGAAGAGCATATGGTTGAAGAAAATCATAAATTTACAGACGTCATGGAATTAATACATTTGGCCAAAACGGGGAATATTCATTAATGCTTTAGGAAGTTTAGAAATTTATCTTGCTCAAAAAAATCACTTGGAATCAAGTTTGAATAAAAGAAATACAGATGAGAACCTGTTGTATAAACTAGCATTTAATTATTTAAGGAAGAGAAGAAAAAAAAAAGGAAGATAAAGATAAAACTTGAAGATCTTAAATTTATTTAGGTATTCTCATTCAACATCATCTAAATATTAAAATTTTATGTAATGATAATTTTCATAATATCACTGTTTATTCATTGATGTGGTGAATTATGATATAACACTTGTTTACATTTTGGGCTAAACAGAAAGTGTTACCGGTATATTGTTGTTATTTTCAATTATAAAAGTGTATTGACAAGGTGGACCAAGTACATACTATTTCAAATAGTTTTAATAGCTTTTGACTCATGGCTGGTCCCCTTTGAGTCTGTGTACAAACTAGATGAATGTATCCAGTCATTTTTTTCTGTTTGCAGTGAAGTGTTTAAATGAATCTCCAGTAGCAAGAAACCTAGACAGAATAGTTAATATTTAAATAGATTACCGTATTAGTTGGTAATGTCATTCATGAACACTTAATATCACACTCCAAAAGCTGTGTATGACAGGCTACATTGTCAATAAATGAAGTGAATACATAGGTCTAATGAATGATGCAAAAAGAATAAAAAAGCTAAATAGTAAATAAAGACCAAATAAATACTAATAGTAAGAAAACTAACTAAAATAAATATCAAATAGGTTAATGTAGTTAAATACTGATTCTTAACAGAAGTAATATGAATTGTATTTAAAGTGACTACAAGCCATTCTTCATGCAAAATGAAATTTTCATTACTATTCTCCATAGTTTTTGATTGGTGTCTGTAGCTAAACTGAGAAGGTAATTGAATGTTTCTACTTCCATTCTCAGATTGTCATAACATTTTTGAGGGAAGTTTCACAGAGCAGTGAAAAATTGATGATATTCACCACAAACAGTCCTTTCTTTATTTAATGAACATGATATCTCAAAAACAAAATTTTTATAATACTAACAATTTTGATTGAACTGGACTGTCTAATAAAAGCAATTTATCTTCATGCCATGAACTCATAGAGAAATATGCTGGCACTGCACCACCAGATTCTGCCTAGTATCTAGTGGTTCCAACTTGAGCAAAAGAATGGCTGACATAATTCAATCACTTAAGCAATGCAAGCAGGAAAGAAGCATCATTATGTGCACAAACATGCCTGTAATACAGCAAGTGGAATCAGCTGTTCTCGCTGCTAGGCTTCACTGTAGTCTTACCCGTAAGTTGAACCTAACATTAGATTTACTTGTGCCGATGCATCTTCTTTCATAATTTTTATTTAGCTGACCTCTCATGGTCAGCTATAGACCATTTTGCAGCCTGTGCTTTTCTCTGGTTGAAGTTTTACGATTTGATTTCAGTATCCTCATTTGAAGAAATACTCTGTGTTTGCGAGGGGGAAGATAGCCAGGTGAAACCACAATTTTGGTTCAACTCCCAGCCAATACATTTGGGATTTTAGGAGTGAAAAGTCCCTTCCCTGTTGTTTCAATTCCACATACAACTGGAGGTTCTATAGCTGTGATGACAGTATTTCACCTACCCCCTGAGGGAGTTATGATTTTGAAAATAAACATTTATCAATATAGCATCAAATCATTCCTGAATTCTGCTTTTGATAATTTTCAATTTGCCATTCTTTGGGAAAATCCTACTCTCATTGTCTCTTCCCATAGCATGGTGAAGATCTCTTGGCACATCCAGCAAAATTGGATTAATTTGGCTGTAGTATCAGTCCAGTAGAATTCTGTTTCCATTACTAGAAGCTCTCTCTCTCTTTCTAATTTTTTGTTTTTTGCTAATGTGGTTCTTTATTTTTATCATGTTTTGCTGCACGTAAACACACCGGAATGATGACTTACAATATCCTAAGTCCATTAAACTAATGAAAATAATACACTGATGGAAAATGAAATCCAAGACAACACCAAGACAACATTAGTTTAGGGGAATGCACTTTAGGCTAAGCAATAGTCTAGGTAACATGTTTATTTGATTAAAGCTTCCAGGTCACGGGTTTAAGTATGTGCACGAAGACATGTGACATGGTGGTACAGTAATAACTGCTGTAGTCACCATGATTTTAAATGTAAACATGCAATCATTCATGCATTGTTTTGCACAGGTGCCATATGTCATTTTGTGGGATGGAGTCCCATGCCTATTGCACTTGGTCAGTCAAATCAGCAACGGTTATTGCTGATATTGGATGACGCTGAATTTGCTGTCCCATAATGTCCCATTCATGCTCAATGGGCAAAAGGTCTGGTGATCTCGCAAGCCAAGGCAACTGGTCGACACTCTGTAGAGCACGTTGGGTGAGAGCAGCGGTATGAGGAGAGTGTTATCCTGTTGGAAAATGCCTGTTTGTGGATGATATAGTGTTGTCTGTTAGGTCATCAGCCCAGAGGCTGGTTGGATCCTCAAATAGCACCACCAAAAGCTATGTAGTTATAGGGAAACTTCAGGAACCAATAGCAGAACCCAAATGAGGCATACTAGGCAAGATGAAGAGTGAGGTAGTTTGCCATTGCTTTCCTCACTGGACCAGAAGGTGCCATTGCAGGATGACTGCCCCTATGAGCAACACCTTTCATAACACTCAGACATTAGTTGTGCTCCGAATGTCATTACTCAGCACCACCCATACCCCAGCAGCTTCCATATTGTCACAGCCATGGATGAGACTGAGACTTCGGTGGAAGCTACACTTTGCTCTGGCCTGTGCCAAGAGATGGATACAAAAGTACTGCATCCATCAAGAAATGGCAACAGGCCCGATATAGTGTTGTGGGAAGAAAATGAAATGGAAGTACAAGAAAAAGGTAAAGTATGGAATTAGGTCGTAGAAGAGTCTGTAATGAGAATAAACATAGCGAAGAGTAAAACAGCAATAATGACAAAAGGAAGGAAGGAAGGAAGGGGAAAGATAACAATAAATGGAAAACCAATTGAAGTTGTAAAAAGTTTCAAATACTTGGGAAGTGTAAACACAGAAGAATACAGTATAACTGAGGAGATTGGAAAGAGAACACAACAATCAAATGGTATTTGCCAGAATGTGATGGATATGCTGTGGAACCAAGAAGTTCCAAGTAAATAAATGCAAAGAAGTTCTGTATTTAACTTCCTATGTTTTGATATTGACATATGCAGCAGCAACGTGCACAACACAACAAAACGAGATGAGAGTAGAGTTCAGGCAGCTGAGGTGATCTTAGAGGCATTGTAGGGAAGACAAGAAAAGATAGAATCAAAAATGAAGAGATTAGAAAATGGATTGGAGTTTCAAAACTACTGAACAGGATAGGAACAAACAAGCTGAAATGGTATGAACACGTGCTGCGAATGGGAGAAGATAGTGTTCCAAAGAAAGTAGGTACAGAGAAACCAACTTAGAGACCACAAGGAAGGCCTCTTAAGAGGTGAATGGATACAGTGGAGGAGAGTATAGAGAGGGAAGGAAGAAAAATAGAAATGGTGGAAGAAGAAAAATAGTGGTGGAGAGACAGGAAACAATGGAAGTTGTTAATTCATTACCTGACCCCGAAGAGAACTGGAAATGAGAGAAGAAAAAGAAGAAGAAGAAGAAGAGAAAAGTATGATTTAAACATTTCCATGGGAACTTTAAAAAAATGTCTGCTCATATAAATAAAATATCATGATGCACCCCAAAGTTTGAAGTATCTATTAACACCAAAATCTGATTTTTTAATGTCATTTTTGGGCCAATATTTCTCCTCTTAAAGGGATTTCTTCCAATATTGAAGGAAATTTACTATTACTGTACTGAGATTTGACCCCACAAACATGAGCAAACGAGGTGTCTAACAAACTTGGACAAACATCAAGTTTCTAGGTAAGAAGAATCTACTGACTAGAATTTGGTGCCTGATGACTGAATTTTATTTTAAGATGTTCACAAACAAGTTTTAGGAATGGCCTTCACTCTGGCTTTGAAAGAATATTCCAGCAAACGGAAAGACATTAGCAAAGTCCTTCACATTTCTTGTTCTTCTGTTGGTTTCTTTCTTCCATGCTATACTGATGCTTTAGCTGGTTATGATGCAATAATATACACTGCTGTGACCTTTAGCACAACCAGTTGTTGAAGTCATTTTAAAGGGCAATCTCAGCAGTGAAGGTTCACTGGATAAGATCACATTATAAAATATAATTGAAAGAAACTTAACCAGTAAAAGAAGCACACAGTGAGACCATAAGAAACAATATTTACTTTCTGGAATTACAATTAACTAATGCTGAAGGATACTTTAGTTGAATATTTGAAGGTTCTGTATTATGAAATATAATCTCAGATGTATGTAAAAAGTTTCAAAGGGGAGAGTAATCACTCATATAAGCTAGCATCTCATAGTGCCTGGCAGTTCATCTATCAGCTTAATTTGATTCCTGGTGATTCTTGTAATATTGTCTTTGTAATAAACCCATTTCTTGAAGATTTTTGTAAAACTATTCATCTAATTTTAGTGAACCATTGAGTTTCAGCAAGAGTGTAGACTTGGGCAAGCAAATAAAAATGTATTGCCTGAAAAAACATACTGATGACTTGAATGTTAGCAAATGTAATATGTTGTGGGACTATTAACAGAATAGTATGTGTATGTTGGATCCTCAGTGGCCTAAGAGTCACTGAAGAGGCATGTAGTGATGTAGTTTTCTGTTACTTTCCTCACTATCACTATCTGACAGTTCGTCCATTAGCATAGTTTGATTCCTGGTGATTCTTGTAATATTGTCTCTGTAATAACCCCAGTTCAAACCTACTGAAATGCCCACCTGTGAAAAATCCCTTCGCACCATTCATAACAAGGACAGGCTGCATGAGGAATGGTATTACTAACATCACTTATACCTCAGACATTTTCATAATATCAAAACCAAGGATGAGACTGAAACAGATCAATAAAAGTAACAGATTTGTTCTAGCCCATACCAGAGGACAGAATTCTGTATTCTTTGGTGGAGATACTATTGATAACCAAACCAACCCCCAATATATATGAAAGACTTTTGTAAAATTCTCTCGAGCTTTGAAAATTAGGAATCTAATGAACTAGTCATTCGATTCCTTATGCTTTTCTCATTGGGCATTGTTGTCATTTTGAAAAATGATGCAAAACAGTCAGCATATGACAAACAGATTCGAGTAGATATAAGATTATAGGATGTAATTGTTACGTAGTATGAAAAGGTTAGCACAGGATAGGTTGGCATGGAGAGCTGCATCAAACCAGTCTATGGACTGATGACCCCAAACAACAATAATTCATTGCCACCACCACCACCACCACCACCACCATTCAACTCCTAGGTGGATAAATGGTGATTTACAACATTTAACGCATTCATATTCTGTCATATGTTTTGAGTTTACAGAGTTTGCCTCTGTGGTGTAGTGGTTAGTGTAATTAGCTTCCACCCCCCCCCCCCCCCCGAGGGCCCGGGTTCAGTTCTCGGCTCTGTCACGAAATCTGAAACGTGTTACTAAGACTGGAACGGGGTCCAATCAAGCTTGGGAGATCAAATTAGTAGAGGTGGGTTCGATTCCCACCTCACCCATTCTCAACGTGGTTTTCCGTGGTTTCCCACTTCTTCTCCAGGCAAATACTGGGATGGTACCTAACTTAAGGCCATGGCCACTTCCTTCCATCTTCTTTGCCTATCCCTTCCAGTCTTCCTATCCACTGCAAGGCTCCTGTGCAGTATAGCAGGTAAGGCCACATGGACGACGTACTGATCATCCCTTCGCAGTTGTATCACCGACCGAATGTCTCACACTCTAGGACACTACCCTTGAGGTGATAGAGGCAGGATCCCTTGTTGAGTCTGGGGGGGGAAACCAACCGTAGAGGGTAAATAGATTACATGTTTTTAAAATATTTTGTGTTTGCAGACTGGTCTGAGGTTGATCTCAGTGCCCTCCTTTCTCCCTTAAGTTGCAGTAATCCAACTGTATTATTATTCACCCATGATGTTATGACTAATTTGTTATAGTGGAAGCCATTTCTCTTCCATTTCAGCCTAATCTGTAACTGTTAGATAATAGTCTCAAAAACAAATTCAGGATAAATAACACTTCAGCAATTATTAAGAGGGTGTAGAGAGAATTTCAACATAAATGTTTTTACACTTCTGAATAATATTAATCTATTCTTAATAATAATAATAATAATAATAATAATAATAATAATAATAATAATAATAATTTTTATAATAATAATAATAATTTTTATTATTATTATTATTATTATTATTATTATTATTATTATTATTATTATTATTATTATTATTATTATTAGCCGGCCCCGTGGTGTAGGGGTAGTGTGTGTGCCTCTTACCTGGAGGCCCCGGGTTCGATTCCTGGCCAGGTCAGGGATTTTTACCTGGACTTGAGGGCTGGTTTGAGGTCCACTCAGCCTACGTGATTAGAATTTAGGAGCTATCTGACGGTGAGATAGCGGCTCCGGTCTAGAAAGCCAAGAATAACAATCGAGAGGATTCGTCGTGCTGACCACATGACATCTTGTAATCTGCAGCCCTAAGGGCTGAGCAGCGGTTGTTTGGTAGGCCAAGGCCCTTCAAGGGCTGTAGTGCCATGGGGTTTGGTTTTATTATTATTATTATTATTATTATTATTATTATTATTATTATTATTATTATTATTATTATTTATAGAACAAAAAACCATTATTAATGGGGCAAAGTTAGATTCCATGAAATTTATTGTTGCTGGGAAAGGTAAGATTATTAAAATGGCATTAGATATAACTAAAGGTATTACATCACATAATTTATTAAGAATTGCTCTCTAATCCCCCCCTCTCTCTCTCTCTCTCTCTACTGTAAGTTATGTAATCCTGGACTTTTTCTCTCCCTAACATGAGAACAATAACCCCACACTCCTGTCATATTAACTACCTATAACTACTTATTTAGATTTAATACTAATCATAAGACTCTCCGAAAACTGTAAAAAGGTAGTGGGTGTAAAACCAATAACATTATTATCTACTACATTCTTTCATTTACTTATGCTATTGTTTACTTTCATGTTATGTTCATCCCATTCACAAGATTTCCAGAAACATGTGCTAGTTAACTAGAAAAATTAAACTTTGATATTTTCATCCTAAATCTTCATCTCTTTCTAATTCCTCTGTTATTTCATTCAGTCGTTATTCAAGTGGATATTGAAGAGTACAGGAGAAGTTGTATCCTTGTTTTAAACCTTCCGGGTAATTAAAATTCTTTCAAACTTACTGAGTGCAATAACTTCAGTTCTGTACATTTCCTTTCATTCCCTGAATTTCATTGCAGTCTCCTCTTGAAGAATTAATGATCCAGCTATTTTTCCAATAAATTGTCCTAAATCTTTCATAATAAATTACCTGGGTGTTTGTTTCTCCGGGTCTAGAAAACCAAGAATAATGTCCAAGAGGATTCATCGTGCTGACCACACCACACCTCGTAATCTGCAGGCCTTCAGGCTGAGCAGCGGTCGCTTGGTAGGCCAAGGCCCTTCAAGGGCTGTAGTGCCATGGGGTTTTGGTTTTTGGGTGGTTGTTTTTATGAAAGTGCAATTCAGGAGAAGATTATAACCTTCAAGAAGTTCTCACTGTCTTTCATATGTGTTCCTATACTTCTTCCTAGTGTCCTATCTTTGATTGAATATATGATGATATTTTTGTTCTATTTCAATCATACAATCATATATTTGACTTGATTTGTCACTTGTTTAAACGTGTTATTAAGTTGAACAATGGGATCTGTTCCTGCTCCTGTTTTTGTCCTATGTTCATAGTCTTTTGCCACCTGATTTCATCTTTAACTTCTTGCTGCTTCCTTTCTCCTGTCTTTACCCACCTTTCTTCTTATCCTACATTTCCCACAGCAAGACTGAAGATCTGCTCAATTTAAATCCCCACACTCCACCAGCTAGTGGCTCTCTCCTTCATCTCCAGGCAAATAATTGAATGGTATTTTTCTCGCAGTAACATAGTACTTCATGTTGAAGTTGGGAAGCAAAAAAACAAACTCAAAAATAAGTTCCCAGAAGGGAACAATTTAACCTCACTGATAACAAATAATAAAGAATATAATATAAAGTATTCCTGACATATAAAGCAAAGGCTGGCATTTATACAAGTAGAGATACACATCTCCCATGGTGCACTTTCACTGCGTTGTCCTACAAAGAAGGCTTGCTATGGTGGGTCAATGGTGCTCTAGCTGCCAGCATCTTCGAAAGGTGTGGCAATCTGACAAGCTCACTGCCAGACTGGAACAAATGGTCTAAAGAGCTTTAATACTTTAAAAACAAGCTCGCTGTGATCTGAGAAGAAATAAATGTAGAAGAACTGGAATTAATGAGGAAAGAGCCTGTCTATTTGAATATGAAAATTTCTGTGGTTTCCCATTTTTACACCAAGCAAATGCTGGGGCTGTACCTTAATAAAGGGCACAGCCGATTCCTCCCCACTCCAAGTCCTATCCCATTGTTGCCATAAAACGTATCTGTATCAGTGCAACGTAACGTAAAGCAAGTTGTAAAATTTGAAGATGAAGAGTTTGTGTTTTCATATTTGTCCTTGTCTTTCTGTTGCTCCCTCTTCCCACACTGAGCTGTCATTGTTCCTTTCCATTAATTAATTAATTATTTATAATATGACTGTCAAGAAGTTATGTTTGCATTTTTATTTTTTGTCAGTTTGTAATTTTGTCTTCATGAGAAATGTACAGATCTAAACGGGTTTCTTTCTTTCTATAGAACTGTTAGCTTCTTCAGGCTGCCAAAACTACTTTTGAATAAATAAATTTATGAACTATCTGAGAAAGAAAACATATGGTAACAGAATTATACTAATTTGTATCTTTTCCAGGTTTAATTTGATGTATTCAGTCTCTTTTAATAAACGTAGTATCCCTTAAGTTGATAATAAGAATTTTTGGTTATATGCAATCTCCACTCCAAAAAAATTTTTTGTATGTGACAGGGTGATTTGTTTGTTTGTTTCAGCTTCAGCAGAAGGCAGTTCCCCGTATTTCTTCAGATAATTTCCAACATAATGCTCAGCTGAAGGCAAGCTCCAATAATGCTATGATTGAGAGCTGGACAGGAAGAATTCCCCAGCAGCAAGCAGTGCCTCAAACAGCTCTGCCTGGTCCTCAAGTACTGCAGCCTCATCCTAACCCCCAGCAGCAGCAGCAGCAGCAGCAGCAGCAGCAACAACAGCAACATCAACATCAGCACCAACAACATCATCATAATCATCATCATCATCAAGAGCATCAACACCAACAGCATCTTCATGAGGCACCAGAATCTCCTGGCCAACATGATGGCAAACATTCCCTGTTGCAGTTTGCTATGCTCCACTTCCGACAGAGCCCTGAGAAGTAAGTGCAACCAACCCTTCGCAGTTAAATTCTTACCTGGATCTAGATACAGTTTAGTAACTAAGTCTTTTCCTATACTTTTTATTGAAACTGGTTGGATAAACTTTGAAACCCATGCAGTGTATCTAACTACTAAAAACTGTTCCATCCATCAGATACGCATGCATATGCTTCTTCTTTTCTATTTATTTATTCATTCCTAGCTGTGCACCTTTGTAAAATGCCCAACTTTATTACAAATTGTATCTGAAAATCTGTTCATTCACCATTTATCACATAGTATATCAGAACTAACAAGAGAGCCAGTCATCTCACTTCATTCTTACAGAATACCATTGATCGCAAATGCATGCTCACTGTGTTAGCTTCGAAACACAATGATTCCATTTCACTTTATACACTACCAACTTCACAGAATATCCATTCTAAGTGCTTCAAGTGATCCATCTGTTCCAATTTCATATTTCTGATCTGACATTCAGGACTCTTAGAATTTTCCTGAATTACATCACTTAAGTCTTGGAAATGTCCGGCTCTGCTAAATGGTTAGCATGCTGGCCTTTGGTCACAGGGATCCCAGGTTCGATTCCCAGCAGAGTTGGGAATATTAACCATAATTGGTTAATTCTCCTGGCACAGGGATTGGGTGTATGCACTGTCTTCTTCATCATTTCATCCTCTTCACGACGTGCAAGTCGCATACTGGCGTCAAATCAAAAGGCCTGCACCAGCCCCCTACACATGCCACACACCACGCCATTATTATTTATTAGCACAGTCTGCCAGTAAGAACAAGTCGTTGGCATAGGTCAGGCTGCTTACTACATTTTATACTTTATACTTTTTCTCCGGGTAGTACGGTTTTCCCTGTCATCTGTCATTCCAGCAACACTCTCCAATATTATTTCATTTCATCTGCCTTTCATTTCATTGCCAGTCATTAATCATTGTCCCAGAGGAGTGCGACAGGCTTCGGCAGCCGGCACAATTCCTGTCCTTACCCCTAGATGGGGCTTCATTCATTCCATTCCTGACCTGGTCAAATGACCGGAAACAGCCTGTGGATTTTCATTTTTACTTTATAGTTTTCAGTTAATGATCCATGTAAACTAAGAAACTATAACCCTGTTACTGTTTTGAACCAAGAACTCATTCTACTGTCAGTTCTCACTGCTGTCTGATTACCAGCATAAATGAGTGTGATTGCCTGTAATAATATCCCCCTAACTTCATAATCAAACTCGATCATTCAACCGTGATATGCATTTAAGGCTGTCAGCAGGTGGCAGATTCCCTATCAGTTGTTTTCATAACCCTTTCTTAAATACTGGTAATTTCAAACACGTTGGAATTTATCAAACATAGCCTTAGATAAATTCTTCCAATTCCTAATTACTTTTTATCATCATCATCATCATTTCCCATTATCCAACTGTAGCCGGGTAGGGGCAAATATGGTTCCTCTACACTTTCTTCGGTTTTTCCACCACTCCTCCAACACTGTATCCCAGTCCAGGTTTCTTTCTCTAATACTGCATTGGACTGTGTCATTCCATCTCAGTCGTGGTCGTCCGCAGCCTCTTCTTCCTTGCATTTGCATTCCCATCACCTTTTTTGGCATTCTTTCATCACTCATTCGCTTTATGAGCCCAAACCGTCTTATTCGGCTCGTCTCTATTTTATCATTAATTTTTTCCACTACTATTTCTTTCCGGATTTTCTCATTCCTTATTTTGTCTCTTCTACTCTCCTGTATCATACTCCTCAAGAACTTCATTTCGGCTGCCTGTATTCGATTCTCATCCTTCTTTGTCATTGTTCAAGTTTCTGCTCCGAAAGTTGTTATGGGTACATAATACATCTTGTACTTAGTTTCCTTTGCTTCCATTGGCACATCTTTGTCCCATAACATGTTTGTTACACTATGATAGAAACAGCTTCCATCTTGAATCCTCTTACTAATTTCAGCATCTAGTCGAGCATTCTCCATTAATTCACTCCCCAGGTATTTGAACCTCTCCACTACTTCCATGGGCTTATCTGCAAATCTAATCTGACCTTTCCCTTCTTTCTCCCCTCTAGTCGTAACAAGAGTTTTACTCTTTTCTACAATTATTTTCAATCCACATTTTTTGATCTTCTCATTCACCACATCCAACTGTTCTTGAACGTTCGTGTCCTCTTCTCCACATCTGCAAATAACATGTTCATTTCTCTTCCTCCATACGGTGATAGAACACTTCCCTGTCTCAGCCCACTAGTGATTTTGAACCAACTTGTCCTGCCAACTTATGTTTGCACACAATAACATCATTCCTTGTACATTGTCATGATCATTTTTATTAATCTCTGTCCAATTCCTTTTTGCACCAGACTGTCCTAAACTTTAGTTCTGGCGACACTGCTCTATGCCTTTTGAAATGTCATTGTCAATGATATATCATCACCTTATCATTTCCATACTCCCATTGCTTTTCCATAAGTTGTCCCATAATGAAAAAGGACTCTATTGTTGACCTTCCACTTCTGAAACCAAACTGATTTTCCTGTAGATTTTCAACCCTCAACTTTATCCTACTTTCCACTATCCTCTCCATTATCTTAGCAACATGGGATATCAAGAGTAATTCCCCTGTAGTTCTTCAATACTTTCTTATCACCTTTCTTGAAAATTGGGATGATTATTCCTTTCTGCCAATCCTCAGGGACCTCCTTATTCTCCCAGACAATCTTCATCTTTCTTACTGCCATTACCATTGTAATTTCTTCATCGACTAATTGCCTTTCCTGGTGGTCCTTTGAATTACTGTCATTAGTTCTCATGTTCAGCAACTTCTGAAAATACTCTCTCCATCTATTTATTATTTCTTCTGGCTTTGTTAATATTATGCCACCTTCATCCTTCACAAACCTGGTGTTTATTTGATCTCTCTTTTTGTTTCTTAAGAAACCATGAAATAATTTCTTGCTGCCCAGCATATCACCTCTCAGTTTCTGTGTGAATAAGGCCCAGCTTTTCCTCTTTTCTTCGTCCACTACTTTCTTGGCCAAATTCTTTGCCTCCACATATTTTCTTTTATTTTCTTCAGTCTTAGGTGTTTTTCATGCTTTCCATGCCATTTTCTTTTCCTCCACTTTAATCTTTACCCTATCATTCCACCAATGTGTCTCTTTGTCTTTAATAATTCCTTATGTTCTACCACATACCTTTTCTGTACATCCAACCAGTGCTTCCTTAAATATTTTCCATTCATCTTCAACATTTCCCATCTCCGTCCTGGGTACCAAGGGTATTATTTCCCTTTGAAATTCTTCTTGTATGCTCTTCTCCTTTAACTTCCACATTTGAATTGTTTTCTCTCTTCTTAATGGGGTTTTTTCAATCTTTCCCACTTTGTTTTCCTGTCACTACTCTACGATCTCCACCAAAGGCTTCTTCAGGCATGGCTGTAACATCTAAAAGGTTCTTCTGGTGTTCTTTTTCTACGATTATAAAATCAATCATGATCTTTGTTGGTCTGTCTCCCCAACCATACCTTGTAATCTTCTGACTGTTCTTCTTCCTAAATCAAGTATTTCCAACAATCATTTGGTTCCTCATGCAAAAATCCAACAACAACTCACCTTCTGGATTTACATTTCCATATCCATAGGGCCCTAGAACATCTTCCTTTCCTTGTCTTTCCATTCCAACTTGTGCATTTAGGTCTCCCATTAATAGCACTTCCTTATCTTCTATCTGTCTCTCCACTTCCTCTAAAAAGTCCTCTAGATGTTCATCTGTGCAACCCGTTTGTGGGGCATATAACTGAAATAGATATTTCATCCCATTTACAAACTGGAGTCTCATCACCATCATCCTATCGCTGACGCATTTTATAGATTCCACATATTCTTGGATTTCTTTTCTAAGTATGATGGCCACTCCATTTTTTCCTTCTGGTCCTCCGCTGCAATACAGGCTGTATCCTTCTTTCAGAGGAATCTCTCCCGTACCCGTCTTCTTTTTTCTCACACAGTCCAAGTATGGATATATCTTTTTCTTTCATGAAGTCAACCCCTTCTTCTGTCTTTCCTGTCAGTGTCAGGACATTTACTGTCACAATCTGATGTAGTTTGGTGCTAGTTGCCCACTTCTCACAGTTCCCCCAGCACCCAAAGAGCTGCGTGTCGCTTTTAGCAGGGGACGCCCTAACCTTTTCCGAGGCACCTTATTGGCTTTATTCATATAGGCTATTGTTATGATGGGCATGCCATACCCAAAGGCATTTCATACCTACTGCCAGGTTCAAAATTAGGCCGCCTCTAACATGGAGACAGACGCCTTTCGTAGCCGCTCCTCTCCACCATACCAAATTTCATCTTCTCTGCCGTAGATGCCGTTGAGGACTTACCGATATCCCAGGGCAAGGACCCTCTATATTTGTGACCCCTGGAGAGAGGGTGTCCCAGTATTTTAAAGCCCCCAGGAATTGGGCTACCTGTTGGTCGCGGTTGTATTGGGCATTTCAACCAGCCCTACATACTGTAGGGGCCCCCTGTCTGCCACCTGGGGATGCACTCTGCGGGGGTCAGGTTCCCCCGGTTACTTTTGAAAGTTAACTTCACCTACAACGGCTGATGTTATTTGCAGAGAATTCCTTTTTATATAAATTAATATTTGCCCCAGTTTGTCCTCTTGAATTCCAACTTTATCTTCATATTATGATCTTTCCTAGCTTTAAAACCTCTATTCAAGCTTATTTTTCTACTGAGGTCATTCAACACCATCCCTCTCCTGACAACTTAGTCAAACATTTTGTCTCCTTAGGCCCTAAGTCTTCACAGCCTAAAGTTTGCAACATCTTCGTAACACTACTCTTTTGTTGGAAATCACCCAGAATAAGTCAAACTGCTTTCCTTTGAACCTTTTCCAGTTTTCAAATCAAATAATATTGGTGAGGGCACCTACCATACTCTAATTGGAGTTGTATCAGTGACTTATACGCCCCCTCCTTTACATCCTTCTGCAACTCCTAAATACCCTCATAACCATATGAAGAGATCTGTAACCCTTATTTACAACCCCATTATTGTGATTACCCCAGTGAAGATCTTTACTTACTTGTATATTAACACCTTGGTACTTACAATGATCTCAAGGAGGTAATTTTACTCGATCAACACAGTAATTAAAACTGAGAGGGTGAAACTTATAACCTGACTTTTCATCCCGTTTACCATCATTTCTTTGCCTACTGTCCATCTCGCAATATTCTTGTTTCTTTTTTTGCAGTCGCTTACAATCGTGTAACTTACTTGCTATCCACAAGAAACCTTATATCTGATTCCAGTTGTCATATAATTTATGTATATATAAGAAAACATAAAGGTCCAATAGTACTGCCTTGTGGAAACCCCCCTCCCCCTTAATTATTACAGGATCAGAAAATGCTTCTTCCATTCTAATTCTCTTGAGTTCTCTTTTCTAGAAATGTATCCACCTATTCAATCTTTCTTTTGTCCAGTCCATATCCCTCATTTTTGTAAGTAGTCTCCCGTGATCTGTCCTATCAAAAGCCTTGAATAGGTCAATAGCAGTGCAGTCCATTTGACATCTTGAATCTAAAATATCTGCTCTATCTTGCTGGCCATGAACCTACCCTGCTGGCGTAGCATGGGGAGAGGTGATACTCCCAGGTGGCGGATAGGTGGATCCTAACCAGCTTGCCGGTGGGCTTGTACAAAATAAAATGGCTCTCCCGGAGTAAACACACATCCCCCCTGTGGATGGAGGGTGCAGGCGAAGACTACACCCACGGTATCCCCTGCATGTCATAAGAGGTGACTAAAAAGGGCGACCAAGAGATGATCGAATTAGAACCATGAGACTACTTGTAATTAGTACCACCACGTGGGGAACACCATGGGTCACTTTTACTTGCGTATAGTACCACTATGGTAGGTACGCAATAGGTTTGTGATTAGTGGCGTCAGTGTGTGAATCAGTGTAAGTTTTAGAGTACCTGTGATTAGTACCACTCTATGAGCAAAACAACATTATAGGTCAGCCTTGCCTATGATTAGTACTCACTATGTGAGGGATACCACGGGGTAGTACGAGTCCCTGTGGTTAGTACACCTATGTGAGGAACACCGTAGGTTTGCGTTGCCTGTAAATGGCGCTGCAATGTGAGAAACACCATAGGTCTGTGTTACATGTGCGTATTACATTACCTGTGAGTAGTACCATAATGTGTGGAATACCGCGTGTCTATGCTACTTCTGATTAGCACTGGAACATGACAAATATCATGGTTCTACTTTCCTAGCAATAAATACCATTATGAGGGGCCGATGACCTGGATTTTGGACCCCTTTGGACTACAAGCATCATCGTTTCAGGATTGTGCTTTTGAAACAGTCCTTTGATCAGTAGTACTATTGTTTAACGCTAGTTTCCGGGAATGTGAGGCATTACGGGTCAGATTCACTGATTGTTTTAAATTCATATCCATCCATTCATTCTTCGTCATCATGTTTTGAATTCTGGTCAGTGGATGATTTTGGACTTTTAAATTATCATTACATTTCGTCTCATTTCGTACCATTAGGGGCCGATGACTTAGATGTTAGGCTCCTTTAAACAACAGGCATCATCATCATCATCCATCTTGCTGGAATCCTGTAAGTTTAGTCTCACTGGAGTAACCTTTCCTAAACCCTGAACTGCCTTCCATTAGTACCGTATTTACCCGAATAATGCCCACACCCTCATTTTAGGAAGGCTCATTTTGAAAAAAAATTAAATGAACTAGAATTCCTTCTATCAAAAGGGTAACGTAGGCATAAAGAAACATTTCATATCACTCCACGAGGTCCACGTGGTCTTTACGCAAATGTGAACATGTAAAATGAAAATCAGCAAGTAGGCCTACTTATGTGACAGGTATTTCATTAATCTGAACTTGCAATAGGCTCGATTTCCTGTAGTTGGGAAGATTTGTTGTCTCTTGCATCACTAGAATCCCCTTCTAATTACTTATAAGTTCATCACACTCCACATCTAAAACACTTCTCACACGTGGTCTCTTTTTACTGGACATTAACACGACCGGTGGTGGATAATTCTTTTCGTGCAATGTAAACACTTGAATTAGACACACCGGCGAAATCTGATGTTAGCTTTGCGATACAATAAAACCTTGTTAATTCAAAGTCTTTGTAATCCAGAAATCAGACTTCCAATTACGTGATTTTGAATTAACAGCCATCTTGTAATTCAGAAATGCCAACCATTACCAGATTTTGCGGATTCTGCTTTTCCGCGTACTGCCTGCTACGTGATATTGTGGCGTTCCTTAACACGCTGAATACAAAAGAATTACGATTTGATTCTATTTTCAACTATGAAACACACTATAGACACACCGAAGTGAGTGAAAGTGCAGAAAGATACCCCTGCATGTTCCAGAAGACGCGTTCTATCGTGAAGCGGAGAAATTTTGAATTTAAATTACTCTGTAAAATACGGTACTATTTAAAAAAATGTAAAGTCAGTTTAGAAGTCTGAATATGACATATGGGGTCAGTTTTCTTCCATCTATGGTTGCACAAAGCATAACTGTACACTCAGCATTGAAAACTAGGTGAGCCAGGAGCGTGTTGGCAACCTTGACGCAAATAAAACCCGCACCCCAATTTCGTGCCTCAAAATTTTTTTTAAAATATGCGGGGATTATTCGCGTAAATATGGTAATTTTGTAAATGTGTATAATATAATCAAATGTCTCACACATTTTCAGAAAAAATGACACGTAGAAGGACTAGCAATTTCGGGCAAATTGAAAAAATTACAATTGGAACGAGTGAAAAAGTGTTAGACAGATCACAAGAACCAAACAGTGCAACCTTCAAAGAGAAAGTGAACACTGAATGACTCAAGTGGTCCAATGTGTCGAATAAAGTTAATAATAATTTTAAAAATGCTTGGGCAGATCTTACATCCAACACATGTCAAGCTGATTGGCCTGTAACTATCCACTTCATGTTTATCATACTTTCCTTTGTACACTGGGGCTTTTGTAGAAACTCTGCCATACAAACAAAAATCAAATAAGTACTTCAGGTATGGTAATATATCCTAACCCATTTCCTTTTCAGTTCCCTGCTTTTCTGGTTTTCAACTTTTGTATCTCTTCCTAAATATCTTTTATTATCATAGATAATTTCAGTACTACACTACTATTAGTCACCTCCTGTTCCTGGAAATTATCCTTATGTCCAACTATCTTTACATACTAGTGACTAAATATTCCTGCCCTCTGTAAATCCTCATATTACACTCCCCTTGTTCATTAATGATTTTTGCATTGTCTTTCCTGAAACCTGTTTCTGCCTTAACATACCTATACACATCCTTCCATTTTTCTCTAAAATTCAAATGCCTGGCAATTAGGTTTGTCATCATGTTATTCATAACCGACTTTTTTTTATAAATTCAGTTTTCTTGTAAGTTTCTTCAATCTCTCCCTACTTCCACAACCATTTCTAACTCTATTTCTTTCTAACTTGCATGTCTTTCTTAAACTCTTCATTTCTCTGTTATAATATAGTCAGTATTTACTATTCCTTACCATTTTTAGGGTTCATACCTGTTTTTGTTCTCCTCAACAATTTCTTTAAACCCATCCCATAGACTGTTTGTTATTTACCATTTTACCCTCAATATGGTTAACATGTTTCCCCTGGGTACTCTGTCATATGCTTTCTGTAGATATGTCAGTCCTAAACATAATTGTCAGTTCCTCTTGTAACATTTTTTAATTACTTGACACTTGCTGAAAATCTTGTCCTGACAGTCCTATGGTCTGAAACCACACTGGTTTTCATTCAACTTACTCTCAAACATTGATCGCACCCTCCTTTCCAAAATGCATGTGAATACCTTACGTAGCATACTGATCTGAAATATTTTGATTGTTGTTGCAATTATTTCTGTTCCCTTGCTTATAGATAGGTACAGTTACTACTTTCATCCTATCTTACTCAAAATTCATGCTAATTTTATTACTCTATGAAACAATTTCATCCTTGTCTTCCCACACTATTTCACCATTTCAAGTCTAATTTCATGTGTTCCTGCTGCTTTATTATAGTATAGTTAATTTACTAACCTTTCCACTTTTGCAAGTATAATGTCATTACCATGGTTGTTCTCTCCATGAACTCTGTTATTTAGGAGCTCAACAGAAATATTTCCTCATATGTGGAGAATATATTCAAAATGTTCCTGCCATCTGTCTAGTGATTTCCTAATATCTATGATGAGTTAATCTGATTTACACAAAACACTATTCATATTCTTTTTCCCTCCCTTTCTCAGACTAGAAAAGTTTCCTTGCTGCTTGACTAAAGTCTTTTCAGATTATTACTGGTCTTCCCACAACTTCTTCTTGGACTCCATAATGATATTTTTTAACTCAGGTTTTTTTTGATACATCCTATTTATACATTGCAAGCTTTTTCCCATCTTTATACACAGTAGTTCCTAGGCATTCTTATACATTATGCCTGTATGCCACTCAGTCTCCTTCTCTATCCTGAAACTGCTGACACTGTGTTCTTTGGAATTTTTCAGTAATCATATCCATGTACTGCTGTCTGATTTCCTTATTGTGAAGATGTCCTCCTCTTTAGTGAAACATTTAGCGCTATTAGCTTCCGTTCTCGGAGGGCTGGGTTCAATTCACATTACTGCCAGAAATTTAAGATTAGCACGAGGGCTGGTATGTGGTTAAAAGGGTGCATCTCACCTCTATTTAGGAGTATGCCGAAAAGAGCTGCACCATCTCAGGTCAAGGGTACAAATTTATATTATCATGGCAATTTTCTACCCTTATCTGTCTGCAGACAGGCTTCACTTTCTCTATTCTAGGCCTTGTTTTTCTTAGCTCACTGAAGATCATATGTCTGTAGCATAAAAAATCTCTGGAATACCCATGCATTTCTTATCAATAATTCCCCAGAATACCCACATATTCCTAACAGTTTTTCTGAATTTGAAGTCGGTTATAATATAATTTCTTAAGTCTGATAAGATATTAGATGCAAGAAACATACAATATCATGCTTTTTTTTTTTTTTTTTTTTTGGGGGGGGGGGGGGGGTGACTATACTGTACATGCATAACAGAAACTGTGTTCTTGTTTTCCATATGAACAACTTTGCTTTCCATCACCCCGACACAGATAGGTCTTAGGCAACGAAGGGAGAGGAAAGGGCTAGGAGCGGGGAAGAACCGACTGTAGCCTTAATTAAGGTACAGCCCCAGCATTTGCCTGGTGTGAAAATGGGAAACCACGGGAAGCCATCTTAAGGGCTGTATAAGATATATGAGGAACTATTTATGAGATCAAAATCACTCATATAAAACTAGGTTCTCAGACTTTTAGTTCTATAAGCATCTTCATTTGTGAAACTGAATCTTCTTCCTATATAAAATTTATGAACAGAAATGAGACTTTGAAGACACTGTGCTGTCTCACTATCACATACTTTTTGATTGGTAATCTCTAAATTATAGGTCACTATTTTGTGTCTTTCCAGTCTAGAAAGCCAAGAATAACGGCCAAGAGGATTCGTCATGCTGTCCACACGACACCTCGCCTTCGGGCTGAGTAGTGGTCGCTTGGTAGGCCAAGTCCTTTCAAGGGCTGTAGTGCTATGGGGTTTTGGTTTGGTTTATTTTATATCTTAGCTTCTAGCATTCAGAATACAATTTTCTCATTAAACAATATTGACCCGATCTACTCAGTTTCTCCTTGTGTGTTTGCCCTGTGTTCCCAATCTTTTTTACTACCGGTATTCATCTTTACCTATGTCCCTTCCTTTTTCCTGTATTTATCTGGCTTTCTACTCATCCTACACTTCCTACATCCAGACTGGAGATATATTGAAATGGCCACTCACTGGGTGTTGAAGCCCACCTTCCTGATGAGAAAGAAGCAGAAACGAGGTTGTCAAGGGCTGAGAATAAGTGAATGCAGAGGAAGTAGGGTTGATGTAAGTGCGAAGATGGCAGTGTTTAAAGACACGGGATTATCCTTGTCCTTTTGTGTTTTTATGTTAGTCTTTGTCTCCCCTTTCTATTGCTTCCATTTTACACACGGACCTGTCGTGGTATAGTATTTATACTGTTATGGGTTCTTATTCTTGTTTCTGTCTTTCTATACAACTCTTATAGTTTAATAAGCTTTAACATAAAAACTCTTCTTCACCAGATTGGCATGTACAGTCTTTCTGAGTGAGAAATTCTACTATAATTTTGTGAAGATAAGGGAAAATTACATTATAATTAGTCATTCATAAACATTTATATAATTCTACATTAATCTTCTTCTCTGTCATTTCCTCATTGCTGAGGATCGTGATCTTCCCTGATATTTTTTGTGAGGGTTCTCCATGTTGTTCTCTTCTGAACTTTCCTGTATGTGTTAACAACTGTAGGACCAATTCTAATTTTAATTTTATAAGATCATTGTAGTGGCGCCCTACCACGTGGTCTTCTACCAGGTATTTGGTGGGACACCACCACCACCTTCTCTGGAGGTTCTACTTCTCTATGTACATTGTGGCCAAAGAGTTACAGTTTTCGTTGGAGACAGTGTGTTGGCAACTTCTTCTCCAACATCAGATCTTAGAAACATCTATTTTCTTCCTATATGATTTGCTAGGAATCCATATATCCACACCATAAAGGAAGATAGAGAAGATGAATGTGCAAACTAGTCATACCTTCACTAACTTAGATAATGAATAGTCTTTCCAAACGGGACTGAGTTGTGACATTGCCTTCTTCATCACTGCAATTTTGCACTTGATTTTCTTGCTACAGTTTCCAATGCTGGCAACATGTTAATCTTTTTGTAATATTATCGACCTCAGTGGTGCCTGTTAATTAGTATTTGGCCATTTGCTCTCAAGATAGTAGACTCGATCCAGGCAGAGATCATTGGTATTTCAGGGTGTTTAAATGAAATAACTCTGTGGCTTCCAACATGTTACGGAACTCCTTTCAGACAAATCTTCATCTGTATTGACTAAGAAAGTTAAACATTAAACAATTAAAATCCCCCTGTCAGTACTTAGTAATGTATTTTAATTAATTATGTAACATACGTGTTTCACTTCTTTAAAGTTTTTCTCAGGATTTGATTCCTTAGAAAAATATCAAAAATTATTTGTTTGTTTAATATAACATTTATTTAAAATCTAGGTAACTTCCTATCAAAAAGGACATGAATTGTTAAAATACAATGTAATACAGACAAAGAACAGAAAAGTGAACTTCATAAGTCTGTAAAGTGAGGTAGTTTCCGATATATGATACTACTAACTTCATGCCTAGTGCTGCCTCCATTTACTATGAATAAAGAGAAAACTTGTCTGTAAAGTACATATTCTCTTTATACTGGATTCGTAGTAGCTCATCAAACATCTATAAGTGCTTAGCTGAGAAAGTCAGTGCTTGCCAGTGAGAAAAGTTGAACTTACTGGGTGAGGAACTTAATGATTGAATATGTTGTTTCTCAAACACAGTCAACTAAACTGGAAGTACTTCCATTGTTGTATTCATAGTGTGCTCAACTTAACGATCCATGGCCCTTGCAAGCAGTGTCACGCAGGAGCCCAGAAAAGCAAGTGGCGGAAACAGTTAATGAAGGCCTTGGCAGGGCACATACCATGACCACATCAGATTGTGTAGAGAAGGGCAAGCAGCTTTCTGTTTTCCCCTTGTATTCTTGTGTGTAAGTAGGGGTCCACTTTCTGGATGTGTTTAGGATTACTGAACTGAACCTGTTTGAACTCTCCAAGAGTATTTTTAAACCATATTATTTGTTAATTGTGATGCAGTCTGAGGTGAATGCATGGTCTGAAGAATTCCAGAGTACCAAATCTAGAAGAAGGCAATGGATCAGGTGGCAAGACATTGTACAAAATGACATGCTGGCTAAAGGACTGACAAAATAAGTTACAGCTTACAGGAGAAGATTAAAGAGAATGGTCATGATAGCATCCAACCCCAAATAAGGAATAATGGTGGGGGAGTAGTTATTTGTTCATTATGGATAGTGTAATGCAGAAGTGTGAAATAAAGACTGTCTTATACTGAAAAACGAAATATTATTTTTCTTTTTGCCTCTGCAGACATAAAAGGAAAAGAATTGTACAGGTACTGAAATCTCTCACTTGAGCTGATGATATGTAGAAAAATAGCAAAAGAAATCCATTCTCAAACAAAATAAATTGTATTTCATTATGTCTCATACATATGACTCAGGAGCTTATGATCTCAGAATTACTGTATAATAAATATACTTCTAATCCTGTGGTTTTTTGCATCAGAAGTTCTGCTTAATTCTGTGACATTTATAAGCATTGGACAAGTGAACTTACTTGTGGAAGTAGGTCAAAGAAAGGAGCATTGCAACTTGATTATATCTTGAGTGTTTACATAAAGTGTATTTTGTGTATGCCTGTCAGCCTGAGATGCTGTAATAATGACTGGCTAAGAGAAGCATTCAGTCAATCAGTGACTCGGTCTGGTGAAAGATATTCATGAATGGTTGATATTATCAGAGTATTGTTGGCTTTTGTGTGAGTGGGAGAAACTGTTGAAGGCCATGAAGTAGGGGAGGGAGTTGGAGCAGAGCAAAGGGTGGGGACCAGTGTGATCACTAAACCATAGCAGGCCTGTGCTGTGTAAGCTCTTCAGAGCAATACAGCTTTGCATGTACTTTTAGAGAAAATGTTTGATTGAATTCTCTGTAGCATGCAGTGAGAGTTTATTATTAGTTTGTGGTTCCAGTGTCTGTGGAAGTGAGGATATGACTCAGCCAGAAGTGTTCTTCAGACAGTTTGTGTTTTCTGAACAGCTGTTTCAACCGTGCAGTGCAATAACACGCCTAAATATCGGGATACTCATCAGTGTGTTTTGTGTCAATAAGATTTAATGTGATGTAGTCAATTACACACGTACAAGGCAGTTATGATTCTCATCATTGAGCTTTGGGAGTTCATCTTATTTATGGTAACAATTACAAACACTATAAAGCTGAATTTATTTTCAATATTTTACCACTATCTGTTTTATATCAGGGAGAAAGGACATAATCATCCTAATAATAACTGAATTGAATTATTTATAGCAGATATAGATATTTGACAAAGATATACTGTACTAGAGGAGTTCAATATTAGGAGCTGATGCAACATATGTAATGCAAAAACACAGTTTAATAGAGAAAAGTAGAGTGCTCATGTAGGCTTTTAGGAAATTAGTGAATATTTATATTTTCCTGGACTTGGTGTATTAAATAAAATATGGAATAAACATAGAAACATAGAAAGTGACTAGTAGCATTGGTCTTTTTAAGGTTTGAATTTGGCTAACAGACTTCTTACTGCATCCAGTCTGATCATAGATCAGGCCTATATGACAGATGTCTAAGTGGATAATGCTTTTCAGTGTCAAGTATATGTCATATGTAGGGAAAGGATTTTAAGGTGGAAGGTATGGTCAGAAAAGGGGCAAAAAAGGTTCTGAAAATACATACAAAAAGGTGCAAAAAAGGTGTTGATGAAATGATTTTATTAATGTTTAAACCAGTTACATGAACTAAATTTATTACATTTACTGGGTTCCAATAATTAATCAACATGTTATATTGGATTACACACAATATTTAAAAGTTTTTAACATTAAGTCGCTGGTGCTTTGAGCTCAGTAGATTCTTATATAGAGAGAAACTCCTCGATATCTACAGAAACCAATGGAGCATATCTTCTCAGCATTCATAAAGGGAGTTCAGTCGAAGTTGCAAAGGTTTCCACATCTGGATTGTTCTTCAAATTTACTTCAAATTTGTCTTTAGCAAATCTCTTCGGGATGTCCCTAACTTCTTCCACTGTTCCTCCTCCATACCTCCTTCTTTACCTTCAACACGATTTTTTTGTGAAAAATACGCTCTGGTCTAGACTGGTAAAACACTAACACGGCCAACAAGAGAGTACACAGTAAATAGGTGGAACCGTTAAATTCATCCCCGTACTAATTGAACTTGGTTTACACTGTTGCAGCATCGTTGTTTAAATTTTAATTTGATTTCACAGCTGCAGATTTGCCATTCTTGCTGAGGTTGGCTATTGTTGCTGGGATATGAATTACTGGTGGTTTCAACAAACTATATTGTAATATTTATTTATTGACTAGTGTTGAGTTCTGATCAAACAAAATGTTTAAAATCTGTTCAAGAAAGGAAAAAAAGGTCTAATCTTTAAAAAAAAAAACAGATAAAAATGAGGTGAAAAGGTGCTGAAACATGAAATAAAATGGAAAAGATGGCAAAATATAGTAAACTTACAAAAAGGTGCAAAAGGTTCAACAAATTGTGTTTATTTCACTTCATTTCATGTCCCCACATACATACACAGGGTGTTTCAAAAAGAATATACGTATTTTGAATGCATATACTGTATTTGTTAAACTGTAAGACATATGAATATGAAACTTTACGCACATATTTACGAACCTCTCAAGTTCAGATTAAAGATGTTCAATATGTCCTCCATCCGCGACACGAAAAATATCACATCGATACTCAAATTCCTCCCATACTTGGGCAAGCATGTCCTTCGTCACTGATGTTATGGCAGTACGGATTTGGTTCTTCAACTCTTCCAGCTTCTGTGGGAGTGGTGGTATATAAACGTTGTCTGTAACGAAACCCACAGGAAGAAGTCACAGGGTATCGAGTCCGGTGACCATGGAACCCAGCTGAGACATGCTAAGTCGCCAGCTCCTTGACAACCAATCCAATGGTTCGTAGAGTTTCATTCAGATATTCACGCACTTGGCGACTCCAGTGATTAAGGAGTCTTGTTGAAAAATGAAGTTGTCTTCATGCAGCCTCGAAACAACCAGTTTTGTAACATAGCGAGATACTGCTGACCATTAACCGTGTTTCCATCAAAGAAGAATGGGCCGTAAACAGATGATCGGGATATCGCGCAAAACACATTGACTTTGGGCGAATCTCGTACATGTTCAGTGATCGCATGTGGGTTCTGTAGGCCCCAAATTCAAACATTGTGTTTGTTCACCTGACCACTAATATGGAAAGTCGCTTCATTACTGAACATGATGCGTTGTGCGAAAGTGTTATCATTGTCAATAGCATCAAGAATCTTGTTACAAAATGCCACACATTTGCGTTTGTCATCAGGACGCAGAGCTTGTAACAGCTGTAACTTGTACGGCTTCATAACCAACCATCGTCTCAAAACACGCCAAATTGCTGTTGTAGGCAGGTGTAACTCCCGACTGTCATGACAAGTTGATTTTGAAGGACTATATTGGAAAGCAGTTTCAATTCGTGCAACATTTTATTCAGGGACACGAGGGCGGCCAGGACTCCTTTCTTTACATACACATCCTGTATCTACAAACTGTCGATACCATCTACGATTGTTCCACCCATTCAGAGGATCAATTTGGTACCTCAAGCTGAAATGTCTTAGCACTGTAATCACAGAATTGCTCTTCGCAAACTCGAGAACACAATATGATTTCTGCTGCAGAGTAGCCATTTTAAACGTACGACAGTTACCAAGCAAAACAGAAGACAACTGACATCTAGCGGTTATTAATATAAACTAGACTATGTATTCGTTTCTCCAATAGCCGAGCTGAGGCGCAGCGATCGATAGTTTGGACAAAATAATACTTTGTAATACGTATAATCTTAATAATAATATTAACTTATCTGTATGAAAATGGCTATATTTTTCTGTCATCTGCATAGTAGCAGAGGGTGTTTATTTGTTTCCCATATGATAGATATACTGCTCCTGTGCTGCTGCTTTACTGAGTAACAGACTGCCTTAGTGAGTGTTGGAAGAGGATAGAGATCAAAATATCCCTCATTGGGACCCTGGTGCAAAACTTTTGCTATTTGTTTATTGCCACACCAACACAGACACGTCCACCACAATAGGGTTAGGACAGGGATAGGATTAGGAAGGAAATGACCATGTCCTATAAAGATACAGCTGTAGCTGTTGCCTGGTGTGGATATGAGAAAACCATCTTCAGAACTGCCGACAATGAGGTTTGACCCCAGCATCTGAATGCAAGCTAACAGCTACATGACCCAAACTATGAAGCCAACTCACTCAGTGGTGCCAAGTAGAATATTTTAAAAAATTAATTTTTGCCTTGATTTTTCACTTGATACATTTTAGTTAAAATTCATTCTTCATGTTTTGTGTGCAGTATGTGTTGGTTTAGATTTTCCTGCACAATGGTGCTGACCCAGAATGAGTCAAAAATGAGTGAATTTTTTTTTAGGATGATCAACATATCTCAGCATTATAAATTAATTTGTTTCTTATTGTATGTTCTAGGTTTGAAATGCTGAAGACTGCAGATGGCTCCATCAGTGGCTCCCTCAAGGTCATCGAGAGCCTTAAGAGCAAGAAGAGCAAAGGAAAGAAGGGCAACAAGGAGAATGACTGGACATGGAAGGAACAGGTATTGCTACATATATTATGTCATTCATTTCATCTCCTTAATTGCTCTGATGGGGTTGATGTCAGTTTTACATGTACTCTAAATCACAAAGATGTGACTTTCTACAGTATTTAAAAAATACCACGTGCATTGGCTATGATTCGAACTACAGCCACCTTGGTGAGAAACAAGTGACTAAACCACTTGGCTCGTGCCCCAAGTGAGGAATTATTTCGACATCTTTGTCCATCTTCTTTTGAATAAATGGGGTTTAAAATATGGGATATTTATGTCAAAGTGATTCTGACTTGATTTCAAGGGAAATAAATAATCTTAGCTTCCTATGTTTAATAAGGGGCTGTCTGGCTGAGGTGGTAAAAGCGTGCTCGGTTCACCTGAAAGGACATGGTTTTGATTCTCTGTCAGCAAGTCAAAAAATTTAAGAAACGAGATTTCCACTTCCAGAAGTGCATATGGTCCTGATGTTCACTCAGCATACACCAAAAATGAGTACCAGTTTAATTCCCGAGGGGCAAAGACGGCCGGACGTAGAGCTAACCACTCTACTCCAAGTACCAAGGTTACAGATAGTGAAAGCCTTTACCTTCCACGTTTCCAAGGGTCTTCTTGGCCTGTACAGAGATTACTTTGCTTTTGCTTTTACCTACATTTAATATTCTGGAAGCACTTATATAAATATTTGTGCAGCACGTAGAGGCCAGATTCGATAGCAAAGATTACACGTCTGTAAATCAGGAGGAAAAAGAAGAAGAAGAAGAAGATGAAATCATCACACATAAAAATCAAGTTTAATTAAATAGAGATCTTTGGTAAACATTATGAGGTCACAGCATATCAGTGCTGCACTGACAGACTATTGTCATAGGCATAAGGAATTCTGATGCAAGAAGTTTTTCTACAATGGAAAATCTTGCCATGGAAATAAAAACTAAGTTCCAGATTCTGGACAGCAAATTTTAGAAAATAACTTGATATTTTAAGTACAAAGGATTATATATGTGATGAATATTTTCAATATAAGGTACTGGTAGCATATTGGTTGTGCTAGGGTAAATGCACGGTATTCAGAGAAAACTTGTTTCATTCGATATCATACTCAAGTAAAGAAAAATGATTATCATCTCACCTCATTAAAGGTGAAGTGTTTAATTAAATGCCTAGAGACTCACCCAAGCTGTGCACAGAAGCAATTTTGAATTTATGGTGATAGGTGTAATAAGATTTCATTGTAGACTGCCTTATTTTGTTCTTTCTTTTCTCCCCCTTCTAATGTCTGTTTGTAACTAACCATTTCCAAGGCCGTACCAGCCACCTGCCTGTTAGCTCGCTTCTTTCTCTCCATGCGATACGTAAACCATTCCTGCAGTTTTACTTAAAAAATTATAACTCCTTTACCAGTCAGGCAATCTACAGTTAAGTGTATTTTTATCTTGATAAGGTTATTGAGGTAATAATAATAATAATAATAATAATAATAATAATAATAATCGTATGGCCTCAGCTACCATGTGCAGACATTTCGATTTGACGCCATCTGGCTGTCTGCTCGTCAATTTCGACGTTCCGTTTTACTCTAGGCCCACTAGATGGCAGACAGAGTAAATCAGATCTCTCTTGGGCGTCTATGGCTGAAATTTAATTAATTTTGTCGGGTAAACACCAAATGTGTCACCAGAGATCTTTTACATGCCGACATTGTACGATATGGAGTATTGATTGGACTTTTTTCCGCCCTTCAAAAATCCGACTACCTCTGCGGGGTTTGAACCCGCTATCTTGGGATTAAAAGGCCAACACTCTATCACGGATCCACAGAGGCAAATAAACAATTCATTTTGGTTAAGATTATGTGATTAATCTCAAAATATAGCTTATCTTAAGGTTGGTTGTTGTTTGTTTTTTTTTTTTTTTTTTACTGCAAACTATCTATACAGTCATACTGCATAGGCTTTTGGGCTTATGCCGTGTCAAGAAAATTTTAAAATCCCAGCGCCGATCTAAATGTCTCACGGATTTTAATGTACAACAGCCGTATTCTCCTTTCAATTGCTGAAATTATTGGTTGTTAATAATTATTAATAATAGTAACATTTTTTTAGAACATCTAACGACCACTGAAAGTGCACTCATTTCGCAGAATACTGTGCTCTGCGTCATGAGAAGAAAAATCTTGACTGTCCACGAGAGAAGCTTCTTAAACAAGAAACGTAAAGAATTTCCCTTTTTTTTCTTGACACAGCATAAGCCCAAAAGCCTATACAGTATCATGTCTATAAGTACGGGCTGTGAAAGCATCAATGGCAACATATCTATACGGTGTTAACTCAAAAGACCTGCACCAGGCCTTTCCAGAGGCCACACGCCGTTATTAGTGCAGACTATAATATAAAAACACTTGTATTGAGGGCTGCGTTTTACAGATAGATATATACCGTCCTCGGCTTTATTGTAGAACACTTTATACTCAATTTTTTCACGCATACTTCGGGATTATCATCAAGATAAAGACATCTTACGTCAAGAAGGTACTTGGATTGCTGTTTGTTTTTGTTTTTTCTCTCTTTGACTTCATAATCTAAACCTTCCTCAATAAATTTTCTATACAGTGGAGGAAACTGAATCAGAATCTGTTCTGTGGTTCTGGAGATTAGCCTGCACAAACACAGACAGTTGCCTACTGAGATCTTTATATTAAATGTGCGTGGATTTTTCTTAAAGTATGTTAATTGCATTTTCTCATAGTTATATATTTATGTCTAGCATGTATGATGATAACGTTGATTCTGGCAGCTAATGCACTGAACTACAGGTTCTCATGGAGAAGCTGATGTCAGTTAGTAAGGAATATGTCCTGAAAATTAATAGACAAATGACAAAGGTAATGTTTGTTGACAGACAGAAAGCCAGCCAACCAGCCAACTAAATATGAGGAAAACAGCTGATTTTCAGGTTGTCCAGAAATGTGTCTACTTGGGCTCCACGATTTCCCATACAGGAGGGTGTTCTGATGAAATGGCGTATGGCTTTTAGTGCCAGAATTACCTGAGGACAAGTTTGACTCGCCAGATGCAGGTCTTCTGATTTGATGCCCATAGGCGACCCGCGCATTGTGATGAGAATGAAATGATGAAGACGACACACACATCCAGCCCCCATGCCAGCTGAATCAACCAATCATGGTTAAAATTCCAGACCCTGCTGAGAACCAAACCCGTGACCCTTGTGGCCGAAGGCCAACATACTAACCATTTAGCCATGGAGCCGGACTGATGAAATCAAGAGAAGAACAGCCATGGCCAGGGCAGCCACTACAAAGCTGAGTAGGATATGGAAGGACCATAGTATTACAAAGAACACAAAAACTGCAACTAGCTCGCTCCCTCATATTCCCCATTGCCACCTATGCAATCAAACAGGCAGATATGAGGAAAATGGAGAGCTATGAGATGTTGGCTTGCCGATGCATTCCCCGAATTTCTTGGACTGAACACCGAACTAATCCATCCATACTTGAAGAACTAGGCATCCAGACTAGGCTTTTCGAGCAGACTAGCTTGGCTTGCCTCCGGTACTTCGGACACATTACCAGAAGAACAGCCTCTCTGGAGAAGCTTTTGGTGAAGGGAAAGATTAATGGCGAGAGACTGTGAGGAAGACATCCAATCAGATGAATGGACCAGCTGCAGCCTCTGGTGGGGAAATCTTTCTATGAGACAACGCTTATTGCAACAGACTGCCTGACTTGGAGAAAGAAAATCAGAACTGTAACATCATGAACGCTGCCATCCTCTGTCAAGGGTAGATGATTGAAGAGTATGTCAAATGTTTTATTACTTCTAGCATAACATGCTGTCTATAATTTATTCCTTTTCGATGTGTTTCAGGTGGACCTAGTCAAGTTTACCCCTGTTCCTATTGAAAATTCTCTTTTGAGGCTAGAATCAGGAGAACTCAATGAACTGGCTGTGGAATGCTTTTTGTCAGTGATGCGCTATATGGGAGATGCACCAATGGCACCTGACATCACTGAAGTGAAATGTGTATATACTATCTTAATGGTAAGTAATACACTTTATGAACAAAATTAATCTTTTCCTCATATAAATATAAAATATGTAACATGGTGCATATGTATGATTGTGATAAACCATATTCTTTTACAGCACTGTCATAAACATGAATCTCTTCGTGATGAAGTTTATTGTCAGCTCATGAAACAAACCACTAATAACAAATCATCTAAACCAGACTCATGTCAGCGTGGTTGGCGATTGTTCAGCATCATCGCAGCTTACTTTGTGTGCTCCGATACTCTTAAGCCATATCTTTACAAATACTTGGAGACTGCTGCCTACGACAAACGCAGAGCGTATCATGGTAATAATAGCATATATATTCATGTCTATTTGATTTTCATGTAGTTTTCTGATTCATATACCTGGAGTTTTTCTCTTTTGTTCTTGAGTCAGGAATAAATGAATGTCTGTCACTACAATCATATCTGACTGTTGTGGTTTACTAAGTGAACCTTGAAAATTAGGAATAGTCAAGGGATTAGAACACAAAATATTACTGTATAATCAGGAAGAAATTATTACATATTTCCACATGATTTCTTCAGAAATTTCAATAATAACTGATATGCTAAATGACTAGTATGATCAGTTTTGTTGTATTATTCAGTGTCAATAATTCATGTATAATTTTGAATTTCTTCCAATGCACTGAAAAATCCTGTTAAATAATCATGTTGCATTGTGATAAGTGGTGATTTTCTACTCAGTTACTGTATTAAAAATTGGGTGAGTATTTGATGGGTCATCTTGGAAAATACAAGACAAGGAATTATGCAGTATATGTACATTTTTTGGTCCTCATTCTTTTAAATGTCTCAAAAGACAATGAATAAATTTTTTCTGTCTTGATGACTGTTACTTCTTTTTAAATAATGTAATATGAATCCAGACGTAGAACTAGCAAAGGCTAGATTTTGTTTTAAGTACTCCCATGACACAAACAACAATATTTTAATATTATTAATTACCCTTATTTGTACTTGTATACTTCAATTTTCAAACTGAAAACAATTTCATAGGGAAGAAGATGGACTCGCATCATGAATTTTCAGTAATCAAGTAGAAAATCACCACTCACTCATAGTTCAATATGATCATTTGGAATTTTTTTTTTTTCTGTGCATTACAAAACATATAAATTACTGGCATTGAATAATATGAATAATATTTATATATGTGAAGGTCAGTTGCTAGTGGCACTGAGATTTTAGAACTAGTGCTGAAATAATTTATGCAAACCAAATTTAACCAAATTTATATTGGAAATGCTCTCAGAAATAAGAAATTTGAAGAATAAAGGTACCAAAACTATCTACAAGAACAAAATATCAAGATTCACTTTCATGTTATATAGAATTTATCACTCTTTTCCCAGTTAAGTATTCCAGTCCTTATGCATGTTAGTTATTGTTGAAATTAATGATTTCGTTATTCTGTTTAGGGACAGCTACAGTTTGTCTCCAGAACCTACGAAAGACATTTAAGTATGGAGGTCGTAAAAATGTGCCAAGTGTAGAGGAGATTACTGCCATCAGTGCTGGTCGCAACTCAAAAAGACAGATCTACAGGTTACCTGGGGGCACAGAGAGAGTCATCAACACCAAGTCTACTACAGTAGTGCAGGTAAGTTAGTATGAAGTATACATCTGTATTGAAATATTTATTAGCCTTAAACAAATTTTATTCATACTATTAAATTTATTAGCGTTATTTAAAATTTTTGCGGTCATATTTTGGTCTATACCCATATTGTCTAGAATATTTCTAATGCCAGTTTTGGTTAGATGTATAGTGCACAGTTAGTGTTACTCTTAGCTCTTACGCTCTTTTCTATTTATTTATTTCTGGAGTATCGTCCAACCCTTACGCCTATCCCAGAAGTCAGCCGTGTGAGTATGTGCTTGTGTTCAGTGAAATTATATATAGTTAATATGTTTCTTCAGAGAGTGAATTGTTACTTAGCATAGTAGCTTGGTGACAGTTGTCACTAGCATATTAACCTTTTCATTGCTGAGATAAAGTCTCTTTTGTAAAAGCCCCAAGCTGAATTATTTTTTATAATTTACTGGATACAGAAAAGTCAAAATTAACATGGGAAAACCAGAGAGGATCTTCATTTATTGTCTGAAATTGTTACACTGACCATGTAATATCCTAAACTTTATCACTTTCTAACACAAAATATAACTACACTATGTCTAGCAAATTCAAGATTTTCCAACATAAAAGCTCAACAATTAGACGAACATCAAAATAATAATGAAAGAGCAATAAAGAGCTCAGCATACATATTTCTGGTGGTTACAGAAGGTCCTAACTGTCCACTTTCAAACACAAATATATAACTACGCTGATTACAGTAACTTCAGGGTGGCCCAATTTGAGTAAAAATATATCTAAATTTTACAGTAAAAAGTTTTTATTGTAGTTAAACACTGGAAATGCATTAAAAATTCCTGTGAATCTTGGTATGAAATCACTTAATCAAAAATTGTCCAGACCAGTTAATCAAGGTTTGTCCAAAACTGGTAATTCCAAAAAAGTAGCTTGTTTATACTGTATGTTTCAAAATCCAAATCTTCTTTGAAAGTATTTGGAGTAGTGTCGTTCCACTGTTATAAACATGATTTTAAACTCAGTGGCAGCACTTTCTCCAAGACAAACTTGTAATATTTATGTGTGTTCTTGATTATTTTTTGCATAAGATCGGGTGAAAATAATAAGTGAAAAATGTCCTAAGCTGTTGACTTGTTCTGTAAAAAGAATTGTGCATGATTGGGCTAAACACATTACTCTGCCATTGATATACGGAGGATAGGTAACGGCTTCCTTTTCTCAGGCTTTGCATATTTCGTTGGACAACATCTGCACTTTCATCATAATCACTGTCATTACTATCATCATTATTCTCAAAATCACTAAAATCGGAATATACATCTTCCGATTCTAATGTAGTACTGGTGAGTGTTGCGTAGTTATAATCGGATGCATGTCTCAAGTGCTATGAAATACTTCCAGAAGGATGGAGTGTAGTTATTTTGAACCAGGAATGGTTATTGATTGCCACATCAGTAAGCAATCAGTCAGAGCCATTTGCATTCTTCTCAGGTTTCTGAAGTCAACTACCAGGGTCATGACTGTGAAATGGAAACTAGAAAATGTAACCACAACAAAACCATGGCTGGGTAGGCAACATATGATGACGGGAAGGGACCATCAAATACTGAAGAGTGTGGTATGGGAAAATCACATAACATCATATGATGCTTTCACTCGTTAGTTCTACAGTGCTACCAAATGTGCAGCTAGCACCATGACTGTGCATTGGCAGATGCAATGACCGGGATTGAGGGTTTAGGCACCTGCTGAAAAACCACAAGTTTTGCCATTGAACGCTAATTGCTAAGTCTGAGTTAAACAATTTACCAAAATTCTCACTAGACACTAACCTAAATAAATACTCATTAGACAGAGATTCAGAACCTTCAAATTTGGTGAAAAAAGTACCCACCAAATTGGCAACGATGACCCAGTCCTATAAAAATAAACAGTACCTAACTACTTTTATTAATATTTTTATGTTTCATTTGTACTCGTACTATCAATATTAAGTGATTTTCTTATTTGGACATATCCAAGTCTCTTGATTTCTAATTATGCATAAACTTTGAAAATAGGTTAGGAACTAGAACATCGATTCATTTATGCTGCTGTGGTTGAATGAATATATTTCTGTACTAGGATGTGATTGAAGAAATCTGCTCAGTAATCAATGTCCAGGCTCCTCATGAGATGGAAGAATTTTCTCTCTATTGCATTGTGGAAGGAGATACATTCACCATGCCACTAGCCAGAGAGGAGTACATCCTGGATGTCACGACTGAGCTACATAAGAATCAACAGGTAAGTTTCTAGTTCATTAATATACATACATGTACATACTGTACCTTCACTCATGATTGATGCACTCAAGACTGACTCGCCGAGACTGACTGACTGTTCGCCAGTTTAGCTCTTTATGGACCCATAGGGGGTCCTAGTCGGTTCCAATTCCAGATTATTCTGGGTACCTGGTCCATTGTTAATCAGATTCCAGCATCCTTATCACAAGCCTCAGCAGTTCACCAGCACCACTGTTTTGTTCCCTCTTGACCTCTTCCACATTGCCGCAGCTGCACTGGAATTATATTATTTCTCACTACCGTTATTGCCAGTCATCCTGCACTCTCCCTTCATTGTTGTAATACACTGTATCTTTCAGTTGTTATCTCTAGGACCCTGTAAATGAATTATATGCCAGTAATCCTTTATTTATAGCTTGTACTATAGCCCCATATGCTTTAACTTTCCTTACCTTGAAATAATTAAATGCACAGTTTAGTTATCATCTTGTAGTCCTCCCTTTGTTTTTCTTACCTTCCATAACTGAGTACTTCATTATCCTTGATAGCACTCCACTCCTCTTATTCTCCTCATATGACCTGCCACATGTGGAGCATGTTTATTTCTAACTTTACCTTCTTCTTTAGGAACACTCTATCATTTTTTTGAACAAACAATCATTCCTGTTACTTTCATATGTGTTACTTCCAGTTTATGAGGATAGTTTTGGAAGCACAGAGATAAGCAGTAATGGTCAAAGAGCTTCTATCTTTTATACATCTCAGTTAGATTTCTCTATATATACTGACATCTTGGATAAAAAGACTACCTACTTGAAATTGCCTGCTCTGATTTAATATCTTCTTCTTGATAGCACTATCGATGAAGATGAATGAGCCTTCAACTGCAGAAAAATAGTATATCAGATGGCCAACTGTACAACATAAACATGCATTTTTTCCTAGAGTCATCATCACAGAAAATGATGCAAATATCTCTCTTGGGTTTCTGGACCAAAAAAAAGGGAAGAAAAGCAGTTATGAAATTCCCTTCCCCTTCATGCTGTTTCTTAAAAAAATTGAACTTTCTGAGACAGTCTTTAAAGGGATTTACAGGAAAGTTTTCAAGATAGAATACTACTATGTTCTCCATTTCTCCACTTGTCAGCAGAGACCTCTCTTTTAGGTCCTCCCCTCCATCCACCTCACTCTTAATCAACCAATTTCTCATACTCTTTTCAGTATTCACATTATTGAAAAGGCAGGGATAGTAATACCAAAATTTGTCTTATGAAACTTTCTCCTTCAAGACTTAATCAACTTTCTTTTAAGATGTCCTTAATGAAAAACCTTTATTGTGGTGTGTAAGTAAGTCTTACCATAGTAATAACTCTACCTGAAAATAGAACCAACTGACAGTTCACTTCAGTCTCACTTCACTGTCTAAACCAAATCAAGAACTTTAGCTTGGGAGAAAGCATTGATATCTCATTTTTCTGTTCCTCTACAGCTGAGATTGCTCTGAAACACTGTTCAAAATACCTCTATATTTATACCATATGTAAATTTATGAATGTACAGTATCCTCTCATTAAATGGGCTGATAATCCCATTGTTTTGCCTCTTAATGCAACACTGACCACCAGTTTCTTCCCAATAAACTCTGCTAGTTGATAAATCAGCATTATGTACTAATGGGAAATGTATTTCAGGTGTTTTATCTCATCTTCTGCCGGTCAGTATGGCACTTCCCATTACGACTAGACTCCCACCTCTACATTGAGGTGGTCTTCAATCAGATCGCTCCTGACTATCTAGAAGGGCTTCTGCTTGTGATGCCTGGAGAGCAGCTGGATCAGGATATTATTGTAAGTACAGAAAAGTTTAATTTGTGATTTATTCTTGATATCGACCTAATGCCTGTGGATGAAGCTAAATAGCATGTTATAAACATGCATTATAATGCGTTATAATATGTCAAAGAAGGCTGAAGACTAAAGGTATCAACAAAAGGAGAGAAGAACCATGAAAGCCTGAAAATAAAAGGCTCTCTAGGCCTTGCAAACTTAACCCTTTGTTGCCTGATGGTACTTTAAAGTACCATCTCATATTTCATGGCTTTGGAATTATTCAGTAAATCCTATCCTTGTATTTTCCTCATGGTACTTTCAAGTAACTAATTCTTGAAACAGAGATATTTCATTTTTGAGGTTGGTATTGATGAAAAACGCAGGAGATCGTTTTATTCTTAGGAGTGTAGTCATAGTGTTACCACTGTAAACAAGTGACATTTTGATTGATTATTTCTTAGCTCCTATTGTTACATTTGACTTGCAAGTGATCTTAGTACATGTACAGTAGTATGCTTCTGTAATGCAATAAAATACCCAAATTAATGAAATTTGCAATTGGTGTGGACATGTAGCTAGTAAATGGCGAGGTACTTAGAAGTACCGTCAGGCCATATGAAGGGTCTCATGTCAGTCATATCCAAAACCAAAAGTAATGCTTTCCTTCGATGGACATCGGTGTTTTTCTATGGAAAGACAGTAAAGGTGTGTGCTTAGCATCTAATTTCCATGGAACAGAAGCCACAACTGTTTCTAGGAAACAGAAGGATGGAAGTAATGTTACTGTTGATTGCCCGGTTGTTGTGCAAGACTACAATGCACACATGGGTGGAGTGGACCATGCTGACAGACTTTGAGGCGTACTGTATATGGTTTAGAACGTCGATCCAAAAATAGTGGCATAGATTATTTTGGGTAATGATTGAGATAGCATTTGTCAATGCCTACATCATATACTGTAATCTGCATGAAAAAGTCCCTCGAATGGCATTCCGGCATAATGTGGCCCTAGGACTGATGAACCAGAAAGAAATTCCTCTTCCAGGAAAACTTTCACGTGATATGAGGTCACCAAAGTCACCAGAGCAAACTTGTCTACCAAAAAGGAGGAAAACAGAATGTTCTGTGCCCAGTGATGTCAGACTAAGTAATCGTGGAAATCATTTTGTTGTTTGTGTACAAAACTATGGTCGATGTGAGGTGTGTTCGGGAAAGAAGGTGCAGTCAAGACCGCATTCAAAGTTTACTACATGTAGTGTTCTTCTTTGCTGCAATGAAAAAAAAACTGTGTCAGCTGTTTAGGATGTATGCAAGATGTTCTACATATGAACAATAATATTAGGAAACTTCACTCTTATTACACATAATTGCTTTAAATTTTGCTTTTGCATTTTTGTAATAGTTTTAGGTATGAAAAAAATGTTCTACTAATATTTTGAGACAATAAATGTGATGTATGTATGTATGTTCAGTCTTCAGCCCTAAGGCTGGTTGGATCCTCAACAGCTCTGCCATCAGCTGTCTTAGATGGCCTAGGCATTGCTGAAGAGGCGTACTAGGGAAATGAGGAGTGAGGTAGTTTCCCGTTGCTTTCCTCACCGAGCCAGAAGTTGCTATTACATATCAGTCTGCCAAGCCCACTGAAATGCATGCACCAACCGACCCTATGAGCAACGTTTTCACACCAAACAGCAGGGACAGGCTGCACATGGAATGGCATTACTAGCATCGCTCATACCTCAGTCACTTTCATATAGTCAAAGCCAAGGATAAGACAGAGACAGATCAATGAAAGTAACAAAATTGCTCTAGCCCATACCAGAAGACATAGTGCACTGTAAACACTAGGTCCTGCCAGCAAAGAATGTGAACATTCTTATCTACCCAAATATGAAGCCTCCTATATGCCTGACGGTACTTAAAAGTACCAGGCCCCAAAAACATACCAAAAATTAAAATTATGATTTGAAAGTATTAGCATTTACAGTACTATTTGAACGTATTCCATTAGAATAAGGTGAAAAAATCAAGTATACTTATTATTTTTCACTATTCAGGCAACAAAGGGTTAATACCATTATGCTAAGAAGAGAACAGAAGGCGACTAAGAGAAATAATGCAGGAAAGATGAAATTAGCAAGTGGAGGCAATTTCAAACTTAACTAGGAACTGTGTGCTCGCCACCCATGCTGTCAAGTGAAGAACCACTAGGGATTTCTTCTTATGACAGGCAAGAGATATTGTGGATGTAATATTTGGGGAACAAATTTTAGCTGGTTCGTCTTGTATACATATACACACTATTCAACCTGCAAATGCTGTACGAAGACATTCAAATAAAAATGTGCTTTTGCTGCGTTTAAGCTTTGAATATCACATTTGAGCTTTAATAAGGAGTATTGTCCAACCTTGTCTGGATTACTCTATGATGTGAAGAGAAAGTAAATACAGTAATGGAACAATCAATTGAACATAAACTGTCAGTGTCAGGAGGTGGAAGGAGGATGGACGCACGTGTAAAGGTAAATGCAATGGCCAGCTAATGTGGGCAGATAGAGTAACAGAAATGGCAGACAAGAATAAACTTCAAAACACAAACTGACTGTGGATGTTTCTTCCTAATGGTAAAGAATAGAAAACTAGATTCAGTGATATGGTGTTTACTGCCATCTTTGTTACGAGCAAACAATTTTACAAAATGCTACAACAGCTCTGAAGCTTTAAATATTTTATGTCACTTATAAGTGATCCAGAGTATCTCTCTTTCTTTTTTTTCCCCTTCAGAATTTTCACATGCAGATACTGTACACAGTTCAAAACAATTAGGGGAACATGTTTTGTAATGTCTGGTGTGTGAACGTTAATTTGGTAGATGGGGTTCCAATGCTTGTACAGCATACCTTGAGACCTCAGCTACCCAGGGTATGTCAAATCGAAGTTATACTCCATGTGTAGGCATAGCCATGCATTAAACTGTCAGGTGACCCCTCAAAACAAAGTGAATAGTGGTGCATCCGTGTATCGTTGTGAGGTACACAGACTACTGCGGTCATTTGAGCACGTTGTACGTAAACCAGCACATCCCATGAGACATCTTAACGAGGTTCAAGTTGCAATGACCGTCACTTTGATCTAGAAAGGATGGACTTTTAATCGTGTTGCTGTGGATCTCAATGTCTCTCCATCAGTTATTCAACGCTTGTGGAATCGCTACAATGAGACAGGCCAGTTCACAAGGAGGGTTGGACAAGGTCCTGGACGCATGACAACCCCACAGGATGACAGATATCTGACCATCTGTGCATTGTGGCATCGTTCAGCAACTGCCAGAGAACTGCAGTAAGACCTATGGAGGGTCACTGGAGTCACGGTGTCCGACCAGACAGTAAGGAACAGGTTAAGAGAAGTGTCCTTACAACCCAGACGTCCTGTTCGAGTGCCCTGTTTAACGCAGCAACATCGCCCAGCTTGGCTTCTGTTTGCCCGTACCCATGTCAACTGGCAACTTCGCCAATGGAGACCTGTGTTGTTCACAGACAAGTCCAGATTTTCCCTGACACAGCATGATGGACGTCAACGTGTATGGAGACGCCGTGGTGAGCAGTACATGCCAAATGTTGTCTAGGAAGGCAATCGATCCAGACAAGGTTCTGTGATGGTCTGGGGTGGCATCAGCATTGATGGCCGTACGGATCTTGTCGTCGTCCGTGGTAATATTGCCACTGCGGGGTACATTGAGCAGATACTGCTACAGCATGTGTTGGTTCCTGCATACAGTGTTGGCCCTGAATTCATACTCTTGCACGACAATGCCAGGGCTCAATAGCGCACATCACCAGAGCTGTCTTTCGAGAACTGGACATTCAAGAGATGGAATGGCCAGCAGTAATTCCCGACCTCAGTCCCATCGAGCATGTGTGGGATAGGTTTGACAGAAGTGTTTGTGGGCATCCTGTTCCACCACAGACTCTCCAAGACCTCGAACAGGCTCTCATTGAAGAATGGGACCTGATATCGCAATGTGACCTCAGTCGACTTATGCAGAGCATGCCACGCAGGTGCCAAGCTGTGATAAATGCTCGTGGAGGACATACACCATACTGAAGCTCTCCAGCTGTGATAAAAATTCACCCTAGAGGACTGTTATCACTTTGTTTTTGCCCCTATTTGGACATTTCCATATGTGTTCTGAAAATGAATGCGAATCCATCGATGTTCTTTTGTATACTTCAATGGTAAAAAATAAAAGTTTAGTTGGTAATATACCTGGATATGAGCTATTGTTTTGTGGAGCATGGCATACATTAAAAAAACATGTTCCCCTAATTATTTGAACTGTGTATTTAGTGAAAGCGCATCATCCTAACAATTTTAGCTGGTTAGAGGCCTAAAATAGAAAATGTATACAGGCCTTGCAACATCTGCTTCATATAACACTCCATCATTTTCAGCATATTACACTTTATTTTTCAAATTTAACCTGATGCTTCTTAATTTTTCATTCTTCTGTTTTTTATTGTGATTATAAATAGCTTTAAATGTTTTCAGAGAAATGTCTAACTTGCTCAAGAAAACTGCATCATATCAGTTCAGTCATTTTTTAATTTTACAGTATCAGTTACACAGTTTCAGGTAACAAACTCATTCTCTCATAAAACATAGAGATGAAGGTCACACTCTGCTACCAGCAGAAGTGAACAGTTATTCTAATTTAATGGAGTTCTGGTGTAATGTGTCAATGATTATGACAATTATAATGAAATAGAAAGGTGTTCCTTGAAGGTTATCGTCTTTTTGACTAGATAACCTTGACATAAGAGAGAGTTGGAGCAAAAAAGAAAATGACCAATGTCAAGGTACAGGAAGGAAAATATGAGAAGAAATGTAGTTAAGCAAAACAGCTTGGTAACAATCAAGTCATAGAGCATATCCTTACTTTTACATATAACATGCCAATTCTAGAGATTGATTGATTGATTGATTGATTGATTGATTGATTGATTGATTGATTGATTGATTGATTGATTGATTGATTGATTGATTGATTGATTGATTGATTGATTCGGTCAGTTGGTTGGTTGGTCCAAGATCACCTACTCGTCTCATACAGAAGAGAGTGATCCAACCTTTCCAGGAACGAAGGTGACGGATTAGAGAAGAAAAGGCTAGAGAGTTGTTAGTAATTGAAGGCTAGTGCTATTGAGAAGAATTGATCAAAGAGGGTTAACTTGAAAACTGACAGAGATGAGTCTAACATAAGTATATATAAAAGCAATGTCAGATTCTCTTGTGATACTCTCTTCAGCAAGCTACATGTTGGAAGTTGTGACCCACTGGAAGTTTAGGATTAGAAGATTGTCAGAAAGTAATTAAAGTCTGACAAAGATTTGCCCACTAAAATCGAAGAGTTGATTTCGTAGTCAACCCATGGATTTAAGTACCTTGTTTTAAGAGCCATCATGAGGAAAATACAATATATCTATTATTCTATTTAGTATCCTCTAAAAATAATATATTTTTCTTCATTGTTATTTTTAACTAGATTTACAATGTGTGTGTAACATATTCCTGTGTCAAATATACAGTAGAGTCTCGTTCAACCGACCTTCGCTTATCCGACACTCCGTGTTATCCGACACTGGTAGGCTTAATTTGAACTTAAGGTGGATGCAATTCTGGGACACGGGGTGTGGAGGGTGCGACTGTGGGACAAGCACTGGCAGTCATGCGGTAGAATTGTTCAATGTAGTATTGGTTGGGTGCGGATATTATAGTTTTCATATCCTCTGTGAGTATGGCGGGTAAACGTAAGAAAGTGATTGTTTCTGTGGAAGACAAGTAGAGTGGGTTAAAAAGACTGGACAAAGGGGAAACTCTCCAAAAAATCGCTTCAGATTATGGTGTTGGACGTGTTACAGTGGGAGACTGGAAACATATGAGGGAATAAATTGAAAAGTGGTGCTCTACCAGAGCAATAAGTGATGCACTGAAAATTAGAAAAAAACAATGGAAAATTTGAGTACGAAAAAGTAAGTGAAGCACAATTTCTTTGGTTCACTAAAAATCAGGAAAAGGGCTTGTCAATATCTGGCCCCATTCTGCAAGAAATGGCGGTGTATATCCAGAAGGGGTTTAATAAAGGGACCCTAATTTTACTGCCAGTGCTGGGTGGCTTGGTCGGTGGAAAAAAACGGTACGGCATTCGGCAGTTTAATATCTGTGGAGAAAAACTGTCTGCTAAATCCGATGAGGTTGTGAAATTTAAAAGACAATTTCAAGAAATCATTATTGCTGAAGGATAATCCGGTGATCAGATTTTTAATTGTGATGAGACTGGGCTGAATTTCAAGACACTCTTGCAGCCCAAGCCAAGACGTCTGCACCTGGCTACAGGCGTAGTAAGAAAAGAGTACTGCATCTACTGTACAATTGAATTAATAAGTCAATAAATAGAGTCCCGTAAAACATAGTACGTAATACAGTATAGCCTTCCTGTTTGTTTTAGTTCATTTTCAGAGTTATTCTGTATTATCCGACATTTTCGGTGATCCGACGTACTCCAGGTCCCGTTTAAGTCGGATAATCGAGACTCTACTGTAATTCAGTATTTCATCTTGTAATCATTACCATCGCACATTAGTCGCAGCCTTATTTATGGACAGACTGATCAGGTCTTTGAAATTTCACCACATAATCATCACATGGATGTTTCTGTTTATCATGTTCAAGAAAAAAGTCTAAGGTAGGCCAATATTCTAAAGTAGATTTGTTTATAATACCTGTAAGCAACCATTAGGCCTAAAAATTTCTTCTCCTCCTTCACTGTCACTGTAGCAGTCACCATTGTATTCTCATCATCGTCTGAAATTTATAACTGTAAGGTTCTTCAGTCTGCCAAAACTAATTTTGAATTGAATCAATTTATAAACTATCTGAAAAGGAAAACATATGGTAACAGAATTACACCTGAAAAAGAAACGACTTGATTAAAATACAATGTATTTGTGATTCTACTCAGTATCCTCAAAAAAACATGGGTGACATGTTCTGTTCTTGAAAAAACATCAAATTTGATCACATCATGCTCAAATATATTTAGAAATGTATGAATATTCATGTTTATTTCTGTTTAAATCCTTAAAAACTTGAATTTAAAGTCCTGACTGCTCTCCACTCCAGCATAGAAGTTTTTAATTTATTTATTTATTTATTCACGAAGCACAAGATACAGCTACACTGAGCAAATTTCATTTGCACTGTCAACAGACTATTTAACAAATATAAACTTTCATAATAAAATATAACAAACATAACAAAATATAACAAGATCAGTTACACAGCCTACTAATAACTGTCCGAATCGAAAACCATGAGAATGTCCATGTTCATAGCCAAGTCGTCATGGGTCGTCATAATCCCTTCACATCAACTTATCTTTAAGAGACTATTTACACACCTTAATTTGTGTGCATTGTTAACTTGGTGTATTTCTGAAATTTGCTATGGGTCTGATGGAACATGCATCTTTGTGTATTTTAGGAAGTCCTCTTAGCTTTGGGATTTTGGGGTTTGTGATGATAAGTTTTTCCTTTTCTTTAGTTAACATTCCATTACATGTTCTTTGATGAAGATTGGTACAAAAAAAGAAGTAATTAATAATTAATAAAATTCTAATGTCTCTTTTTCCAGTATGACATTGCCAAGATGGCAGCCCTACTTCATCGAGCAGCGGATATGCAGCATCTTCCAAGTATGAAGGAGACCAAGTTCTTGTTGCCTAAACCTGCCCTTACTGTGCGTGACGTTAAACCGGCACAATGGGTGAACATGGTCCAGAGCAACTGGCGCGAGGTAGAAGCACTTCAGACCATCCAGGCCAAAGCTCAAGTTTTAGGTCAGTTTAAATTCCTTTTATTTTTTATTTTACTAATGTTATATAAAAGAATGTATAAGACAATGCCCAAGAAGCTATTGAAGGAGTAGGTCTGTAAAGACCAGAAAAAGAACAGAAATTAATTTTAATGTTAGAGGTTATATTGCAGGATATATTGCAGAGGTGAAAAAAATACTTTGAACAGCTTTACAATGTGCAAAATACCACGGTACAAGGAGAAATCGAAGAACCAGATTTAGTGCAGATGGATGATAAGGAAAACGAGGTGTCCATGGCAGAGATTGAGTGTGCCACTAAAAGAATGAAATGAGGCAAGGCAGCTGGATTTTTTTGTTAAGAATGAAGCCATATTTTTCAGTGTTGACTTAGTTAAATGTAACAAAAACTTTTCAGTCTGTCAAATACACCGTAATTACAATATAAATTATAACACTATAAACATACAGTACTTGTAAAAATGCACTCTAATTTTAATGTTAGCGGTTATATTGCAGGATATATTGCAGAGGTGGGAAAAATACTTTGAAGATCTTTACAATGTGCAAAATACCTCGGTACAAGGAGAAATCGAAGAACCAGATTTAGTGCAGATGGAAGATATTATATTGCAGGATATATTGCAGAGGTTCTACAAGAACATCCTCAGATTCTATCAAATCACTTAAATCATGCTTATATATGTACAGTATTGTTTACGTTGCATAAACTTGTAAATAATACTGTACATATACAAGCAGCATAGGTTTATAATAGGACGAGTATAAAACCTTCGTGCACTTCATTGCCACATCTTTGCTCCATACAATGAAATGGCGTATGGCTTTTAGTGCCGGGAGTGTCCGAAGACAAGTTCGGCTCGCCAGGTGCAGGTCTTTCTATTGGACACCCGTAGGTGACCTGCGCGTCGTGATGAGGATGAAATGATGATGAAGACAGCACATACACCCAGCCCCCGTGCCATTGGAATTAACCAATTAAGGTTAAAATCCCCGACCCAGCCGGGAATCGAACCCGGGACCCTCTGAACCGAAGGTCAGTACGCTGACCATTCAGCCAACGAGTCGGACTATTTCCAGTTAAGCAGGTTGCATTCCATATCTTCTTCGTCAGCCTACTGTCATCCATCCTCATGAGATGTCCAACAAATCCTAACCTTCTTTTTCTTATCACACTCGAGATTGGTTCTATACTCGCATATAGTTCCTGCCTTGATCTGTGTACCCAAATTTCACCTTGCTTTTTGTTGCCCCATATATGTCTCAAGATTCTTCTTTCCTCCTTCTCGAATTGTATGCAAGCTCTCTTGCCTAATGTCAGCGTTTCAGTTGCATATAATGCAGCATTCCTGATGGTTATCATGTAGTGTCGCAGTTTGGTGTTCCTCGAGAGGTTCTTCTTTCCATATGTAGTCATGGCTGCATATCGTAGTTTCAGCAGCAGTTGAGCTCTGTCTGTGGTACTTTTGTTGCTTTGTACTTTACCCGTGATGTTCTCACCTAGGTACCGGAAGCTGTCGACTCTCTCTACCACTTGGCCTTTTACATTCCAATCGGTCTTCGTATTCAGTACCTTCGTCTTGTTGTAGGCTATTTTCAGACCAACCTTTGCTGCAGTTTCTGCTAGATTTGCTAGTGCCAACTTTGCTTCTTCTTCCTTCTCATGTAACAACACCATATCATCTGCGAAGACAAGGCAATCCACTATGACATTGTTTTTGATCTTATATCCAATATGTACACCTTCAATTCCCATGGTTCTATTCAACTGTCTCCACTGCTTCACCACTTCATCCAAAACTAGGTTAAATAATATTGGCGACAGCCCATCCCCTTGTCGGACTCCTGTCTTAATTTCAAAGCTGTCTGACAACATACTCCGGTATCTTACTCTAGCAGTTGTATCCTTCAATGTTTCCCCCACCAATCCATGTGTCGTAGAATCCAATCCTCTGTCGCGTAGGATGTTCAGTAGTGTGTTCCTGTCTATTGAATCGTAGGCTTTTGCGAAGTCTACAAATGTAACTATTGTGTCTTTTCCTTTCCTGTGTCTGTGTTCTATGATTCTCTTTAGTCCAAAGATCTGTTCTACGCAGTTTCTCCCTTTCCGGAAACCACCCTGGTATTCTCCTATGGTCGATTCAAGCTGTGCTTCCTGTCTGTTCAGCAATAATCTCGAGAGTATCTTGTACCCAATATTTAGCAGTGAGATACCTCTGTAGTTATCCAGTATTCTTTTGTCTCCTTTCTTATGTACTGGTATAATTATGGCTTCTTTCCAGTCACTAGGTATCTTCTTATTTATCCAGATGTCCATTATTATTCTGTACTTGCTTTCTTCCATTGCAGGACCACCCCATTTGATCTCCTCGGCGCATATACCATCATTACCTGCCGCTTTGTTGTTCTTGAGATCCTTGATTGCCTTCACAACTTCTGTTTTGGTGGGTGCTCGTCCTTGGTTGATGTCTCTGCTATACTGTAGAGTAATGCTCCCTGTGGGTGCTTCTGTGTTCAGTAGATCTTTGAAATATCTTGCCATTTCCTCGCATACATCTTTTTCTCCTATTTTCAACTCGCCATCTTGTCCTTTCACAAAAGGTTCTCTCGCCTCATAACCCTTTATCCTGCTCTTCATCTCCTTAAAGAAGGATCGTGATTTGTTTCTCTTAAACGCATGATCAGCTTCTTCCAGCCTCTCATTCCACCTTTTCCTTCTGGCATTCCTGATCGTCTTGGCAGCCATCTTTCTCGCTGTCTCGGAAGTTGACAGGTCCTCTTCCTTTTTGGTAGTCTGCCACCTTACCCACATCTTCCTCCTGTACTCTACCGCCTCTTCACATTCTTCTGTCCACCACTCATGCTTCCTTCTCTTGTTATTAGTGGTCAATTGTTTGGATTCTTCTCTAACCTTATCCTTTAAGTTTCCCCATTTACTCTCCACTGTCAGGTTCTTCATGTACTGATCTTGGTTTTTGTTCAGCAGTTCTCTGTCGATCTGGTGTGAGTTTGTGTTTGTGTTTCTCCTAGTTCTGTTTGGTATCCATCTACATTTGATTTCAGTAAGATAGTGGTCAGACTCCATCCTGCTGTTTTTCCTGACTTTGGTGTTCATGATCTCTGCATGGTTTTTGTCTCGGATCGCTACGTGCTCTATCTGCCTTTCACCAATTCTATTGCCCGGACTTACCCAGGTTGTCTTTTTACTCGCCTTGGCTTTGTAGTGTGTGGTCATGATTCTCATCTTGTGTCTTTTGCACAAGTTTGCAAGCCTTTCTCCATTCTTATTTGTTCTCTTGTGTACAGGGTAATCCCCTACAGGGCCTTTGAATCTCCTTTCAGTGCCTAACTGTGCATTGAAATCCCCCAGCAAGATCGTGACACCTCTCTTGCTTGCTTCCGTTACTACCTTATCCAGTGTGTTCCAGAAGTTCTCTGTCCCTGCCTTGTCTGTTTTGTTCTTATCATTTGTGGGGGCATGTGCATTGACAAGTGTATAAGTTTTATTGCCAGTTTTCATCATCAAGTATGACAGTCTCTCATTCACACCCTTCCAGTCAATGACACTACTCAAGAAGCTTTGGTCTACTATAAACACCGTACCAAACATAAACGGCTGTTGCTTCATCTTGATACCCAGTTTTCCCTTCAAAATTACATATCCTTCTGATTCCACCGTATCTTCATCTCTGAATCTCGTTTCCTGTAGAGCCAGTATGCCGATTCCATGTTCTCTCATTGCATCTAGGACTTGTTTCAGTTTCCCCACTCTGATCATGGTCTGTATGTTGATGGTTCCCAATTTAAAAGTTCTCTTGAGTCTGATCTTTTGTGACCGGCGTATTGAGGATGTTGAGGTATTGGGGAGCTCCGACTCTCCCTCCGCACACGATACAGGTTCCCCAGAATCCGACAACCTGCTTGCGTCAACTGAGGTTGACGGGGGATTAACCCCCTGGGGTAGAGTAGTGATTATCATGTGCTCCATGGTTACTTCACAAGCCGAAGTATTAAGCTGGGCTACCGTAATATCGGTAACGTTGTTACAACTGAGGTAATGAGCCCCAGAGGGCATTTTATACCTTCTGCCAGGATAATGTTCACCCTAGTTGGTCAGGGTGGGAGTAGGCATTTCCTCCATACCCCCCGAATAGCTATGGTTTTCCCGCCAATACTCGGGTGGCCGACTGCAGTGGTTTTCCACTAGGCGATGGGGTCGCCACATCCCTACGCCTACTAATAAAATTATAAAATGATGAGGTGATTTTGTTTTATGGAACACAATAGTGATATTATCAGCCTCCAATTTCTAATTGTTACACACCTAAGGAACTTGTCATTTTGTTTATTTTTCATTATAAATAATGTTCAGTGCAAAATATGAAGACATTCAACTCATTTGTGCATCGCAATATGTTGTAAAGTATTTTGTATACGTATACCTACAATAATTATGGGCTGATGATGATTAGGATATCCCAAGCCCTTTTCTTGAAGTAAGCACAGAAAATATAATTAACATAATATTTTGTTTCATTTACAGATATTCTCTCCAAGTGGCCATTGTTTGGTTCCAGTTTCTTTGCAGTCAAGCGAGTATCAGATCCAAAAGAACGTGCAGATCACATACTTGCATTGAACAGACATGGTGTCCACTTCTTAGACTTAGTTACCCATGTAAGTACTTACATTTATTCCTCTTAGTAGGTTTCAATTTACCGGGTAAGTTGGCCATGTGGTTAGGAACGCGCAGCTGTGAGCTTGCATCCGGGAGATAGCAGGTTCGAACCCCACTGTTGGCAGCCCTGAAGATTGTTTCCATGGGTTCGCATTTTCACATCAGGCAAATGCTGGGGCTGTACCTTAATTAAGGCCACGGCCGCTTCCTTCCCACTCCTAGGCCTTTCCTATCCCATCATCGCCATAAGACCTATCTGTGTCGATGCGACGTAAAGCCAATTGCAAAAAAAATGTTCCAATTTATATTGAAATTTGCTGTGGAAAACTAAAATTGTCAAAATTTCATGCTTTTTCCTCAATACAAAAGAGACATTACATACGCTTCATGTTGAAACAGGGATTATCAAGTTTGAATATCTGTTGTTTTACTGTACTTGTTGTTTATTTATTAAAGCTGTAGAACTGTTACAGTAGAGCTGTCTATTCTGACCATCAGTTTTGTTACACTTGATCGATAATATATTATTTCGGGTTTTTGCCAAGTCAGACACGAAAACAGAGATGTTTTCATCGTAACAGGCATTTTCTTTTCTGAAGATGTGGGGCAAAGTCTTCATGAAATGTAAAGAATTTCTCTTTGTTTCCTTTGACACATCAAAAACCCAAAATATTGTGTGTATGAATAGGAGCATCAATTTACATATGTTTTGTTGATCTATGGAACAGAGTGAAATGTTGAAATTAAATTACTGTATTTTCTCGAATAACTAACGCACTTTTTTTTAACGAAAAATACAAGTTAAAACTTCGGATGCGTAAATTATTCGAGGAATTCAGATATTTAAAAAAATATTTACAGTTCATTTACATTTAAAAGATGCATCAAATATAATATACATGCAATTGGTTCAACTAATTTGTGGTTAATCATCATTTGGCATAAAATACCGGCGTGAGATTTTTTCTGAGAAGTCATATAGGGTACATCAGGTAATTTGGACACGTGGGTTTGAAGTACCGACACTGGAAAATATTCTTTCCATTACAAGCTGACAATATGATCTAAAGTGAAATAAACATGTAATAAAAAAGTACAATTCATATAAGTACATAATAACTGCATACCGGCAAATAGAGAAAACTGCCCAACATGAGAAGGGCTGGGCATCAAAATAGGAACTCCTGCTATATTTCCCCAAATCGTTCATATCCTATCTTCTATGAGTGACGTGTCCATCCACCCCTTTTCTTGGATACGAACGTGGATCCCTCGCGGAAATTTTACTTTAGGCATTGTTTTTCATTTTAAAACAACATAAGGTGCAAGCTTTCTGCCATCACCTGTTACAGCAAGCATTGCAGTACATCGTGTTTTTTTTCGCTTCCGGTAGCGTGTACGATACCACTCAATGTCCCTTTCGTATCAGTTGTTCGACTTTGTAGCATATGGAAACTGACTGGTGTCTGACTTGTGGTTCCTATTTGAGAGAGCAAATATTCCTTCAATTTACGCTTCTCAATCACAAAGCGATGAAAATCAATTACTTTTTGGTTGAAATCATTTGGCATTTTGTGACATAATGTTGTTCTTCGTTGAAGAGAAAGTCCATTTCCTTTCATAAAATTGATCTTCAAGCCTTGGCTAACCTTAAAATCCGAGACACTGATTCTATGTGCAGCAGCTATTTCTCATCCTTTAAAATACAGCATTTTGTGAGAAACGGCATATCCAACGTTGCGTAATGAAATCATATTTAAGCAGATTTTCCCCTACTTTCAGAAACTTCAGAAAATGCTATGCAAGACTTGTTGCTCGCTTGAAGTGCACTTCTCTGTTACCGTTGTAGTGCATGTTGCATTCGGACACTGAATGTTTGTAGCCCAGTGCCCTATTCCCGTATGTTTCGGCGTAACTGATCACCGCGAATTTATATTATACAGTATTAGTCGAATACTTGCTCACTGTGGACTAACAAACAATTTTGAGGTCATAGAAAACGCATGTCCCGTACCCGAAACACTCACAAAATATGTCTGTACAGTACCAAACTGGAATAGAGCGTCACTAGTCACTTCTGCGCTGATTCTCTCACTGAACTAGTGCAGTTGTATTCCTACCAATTGATAACAGCACATTGTCCGGTATTTGGAATGCCCGGTTTCGCATTAGGAAGGCTGCTATCTGAGTAGTTGACATCTTTATTTCAAAACGCATCCGGAGCTGCATGCTGGATGTTTGAAGAAGTGGGTGCGTCAAATACGTGAAAATTTCTTTTTTCTCCACTTTGGACCCAAAAATACTGGGATGCGTAAATTATGCAAGGGTGTTAATTATGCAAGAAAATATGGTAGATTTTAACACTGATAATTAATGATAAAGTAGTCAAAAAAGGAATGTATATAGATCAATGACACATAACTTGCAGAGAACACTGAGAAAGTGAAATAAACATGCCTTTCTTGAGGGTATTACAGATGATGGTCCGCTGTTTTGGGTATTTGTCAGTTGTGTACTTTGATCCTTGAACCTGTCCGCTTTTTATGCCTTCCTTGATTTTACAATTACAGTTGTAATCTCACGTCCCACTAGTTCAGGTTTTTCTTATAGGTTGCACGAAGTGTTGATATCATGTAGAGAGCCTAAATGTAAGACATGAGATATAAAAAGAAAGATGGATTGATTCATAGAGGAAGTGTCAAAGTATTTTCTCCTTCCTACCAAGTACTGACTGTTTAAGTTGCTGACACCCACAACAGTACCTCTATTAGCTACTTGTCAGTCGTGAAGATGTCAAAACAATGAAAGCATTTAGAGCAGAATGGACCAAAGAACATAGATTCATTGTAGTAAGAGTGTGGGTTTTGCTTTCTGCAACATTTGCTGATACCACACCTGGGAAACTGGAGTTGGTCAACAATGATGATGATGATGATGATGATGATGATGATGATGAACATTTGCTGAGCAGGCATAGATGTGATCTATAGCTGAAAGTCTCTAATTGAAAGCCATCTTGCTACTGGCAAACACGAGGCGAAGAGTCTTAGTACAGCTTCTTCCTGGGTATCATGATAATTCCATTCTGTGAAATATCTGCTACACGCTACATCAAAAGTTCCACTCAGCAAAATATCAGTTCGGTGAAATATCCACTCACAAGTTGCCCCACATACACTCTCATCATTTAGCCAACTTTAACTACTCACTTATGAAGTGTATGAAGTTTAGGGGTTATGACCTGGTTGAGTGACTGGAAAATAGGCTGTGGATTTTCATTTATTGTTTCATTTATCCTAATTCCCATCACACTTTTACTAGGCTTTGGACTAGCTAAATAATTGAAATATGTTTCAAACATTTAGATGTGTTTAAAACTCCATGATTATTTTCTTACTAGGAAGACTTTTCTCAAAGTCACATTTTGTTTACAAAATTGACAGTACATTCAAACCAAAGATTAGGTTATACATCATGGATGGAACTATGTTTCATCAAGTCTATTCCATTTTTTGTACGAATGAGAATGCTCTGAGACATGCTCTAACTTTGCCTGTATCCTCGAACCTCTTTACTGTGTTGTCTGTTCTTTTATCCAACCTTCGGCATGCAGTTTTCCTCCTGTTTCCATCAAAATTTAACTGAGATCTCATGTATGTGGAGGCTTCCAAAACGGTAAGTCATATACAGGTGCACTGCAGAACCAGAATATGGGAAAGCCCACAGGCAACATTCCATTTGAGCGGAAATTTCACTGAGCCCACTTTTCATAGAACCTCTTCATCCATTGCTGCATTTTTTCATACTGGTCATACACCTGAAGGTGGCAAAATGTCTACAGCCAAGCTTTTCAAAGTGTACCATGGTGTGAAACACCATCATTCATTCAGAAGTGTGGACTGTGGCATCAAAGTAAAAAGCAAAGGTGGGTGTGTGGGTTTTTGTTTTGTTTTTATTACAATTTGCTTAACGTCGCATAGACTCAGATAGATCTTATGGTAATGATAGGATAGGGAACAAAGATTTTAGTGACTCTGTCATAGCAAGAGGTATGGCTTGTTGTAAAATGAAAGGAAAACCACTGTGTGAAAATGTGTTAACACCATATTCAGTTGAAATGCAACCGATGCATCAATCAAAGGTGCATTAAGGATTTCCTCTGGTTTCAGGATCCTTTAACTTTAAAAAGGGCACAAACCATCTTCTATTGGACTTTTATAGGGACATTGAAGTACAGCAGATGCTATTGTAAACATACTGGTAATGAAGATACAGTTATTTGGCCTGGACTTTAATAAAATTTCTGCATATACAACAGACAATGCAAATGTCAGTTGTGGAAGCACCACAGTGTGTACCAAAAGTTAAAAGTCATTCATCAAGATTTGATTGCAGCAAACTGCTTACCACATGTTTTGCATCATACTACAAGACATGTTGAAAGCTTCTCCATTTGATGTTGAGAATACAGTGTTGAAAATGTATAGCTACTTCAGCATCTCAGCCAGCAGGACAGAACAACTAAGATAGTTTTGTGAATTCCTTGAACAAAGTGAAAAATACAATCTTTTACGACTTGTTGCTGCCATCAATAGACATATTCCTGAAATATTGACAAGCTCTTGCTTGCGCACAGTGAGCCATCTGGTGACGAATGCAAGTACCACTCACTATAGAACAACAATAAAGCATTCTTAAATTCAAAACTACATTATTAGAGAAGTCTTGCTTGTGAACAGACGAGATTTTCTTCTTAATTAAGGCCTTCCCACTCCTAGCCCTTTCCTGTCCCATCGTCGCCATAAAACCTATCTGTGTTGGTGCGACGTGAAACAAATAATAATAATAATTACAATGTCATTGCTGCAAAATGTATCAAAGGAAGACATCTTGTTTTCCCAATGTCTTATGATAACATGTAGTTCATTCATCGTGTTCCTATTCATGGTCCTATATTTCTATGTATGACTTGATTTCTCACTTGTCCTCACCATTACGTATATTGACCTGTTGGTTTCCTTTTCTCCTTTTGTGTTTGTCCTATGTTCCCAATCTTGTACCATCTGTCATCATCATCATTTCCCCTTATCCAGCTCCTGCCGGGTTGGGTTATTTATGGCACTTCTCCATCTTCCTCTTTCCTTCCACCTCTTCCACAGTCTTGTCCCAGTCTAAATTTTGTTTTCTTATGCCACTCTTCACCGATTCAATCCACCCTGTTCTAGGTCTTCCTCTTGCTCTCTTGACCATGCACTTTGCCTCCAGCATCTGTCTTGGAATTCTATTCTCCCCCATCCTCTTTACATGTCCAAACCACCTTGGTTTATTCTTTTCAGTTCTCTCATTTAGCTTTCCTATCAAACTTCTTAGGAATTTCATCTTACACCCTTGAATTCTACTCTCTTGTCTGCTGGTCAAAGTCCAAGTATCAGCTGCATAAGTCAGTATGGGTACATAGTACATTTTGTACAATATCTCTTTACTTTTCCTTGGTAGGCTACTTCTTTGCTCCAAACAAGTTTTCTTACACTTTAGTAGAATGCATTGTCCTGCTGTACCCTCCTGCTACTCTCCATGTCCACCCTAGCATTTTGCATTCATTCACTTCGTAGGTAGTTACAGCTGTCCACAATTTCCAGACTCTGATTTCCAATTTTCACAGTGCCCTTTCCTTGCCTTTCCCCTCTCGACATCACCATAGTCTTGCTTTTATCTGTACTGATTTTCATGCCATACTTCTCAATTTTTTCGTTCAGTACATCTAGTTGTTGTTGCACTTCTTTGCTGTTATTTCCCCAGATTACATCATCATCTGCAAATAGCAGTATCTTCATCTCTTTATCTCCATAGGCTTCCTTTGTTTCCTTCACAATTTCGTCCATGACCATAATAAACAAGAGCGGTGACAGTACACTCCCCTGTCTTACAAGGAGAGGTCACGATGTCGCATCACTGATTGTGTTCAAACTTCGTAGGTTGGTAGCACTATATCACAGAACACACTGGCAAAGTAGTAGCGTGCAACTCTAAAAAATGTTCAAAATAAGCGATTTTGAAAAAGTCGAAAAAAAAGAGAGGTTTAGCATGCTGGATACCATCAAACAAGAGATTGTGATGAGGTGGTCGAGTGGTTAAGGTTCTCCATTTCAGTTATGAAGATGGTGAGCTCGAGTCATGTTAGTCTGAACCTTTTTTTTTTTTTCCTAACTTCTTTCCTTCTTCTACCACCTACCACCTTCTTACATCTCCGTTTGCTGTTGAGATACTTCCTTTTGCTTTTTTCTGTTTGATCTCGGTTCCATTCTTGCCAGGCTGTCTTCTTTTTATTTATTTTTTTCCACCACTTTCCTCAGTTCCTCATTCCACCACAGTGTCTCCTTTTCTTTCACTCTTATAGATGTCCTGCCATAAGCACTCTGCTGCACTAACAAATGCCTTTTTTAAACTGGCCCTCTCCTCTTCTACATTTTCCACTTCAGTAACTGGGATTTGTTGCTTCAATATCTCCTGAAAATCTTCCTGTACATTTTGTCTTTCAATTTCCATACTTTTATTTTACTTTCTTTTATCTCTTTTAGTTTTTCCATTTTTCCCAACTGTAATTTTGCCACCACAACTCCATAGTACCCATCAAATGCTTTTCCTGGTAAAGCTGTCACATCCATCAACTTCCTGTGGTTTGTCCTTTTCACCAAAAAGTAGTTGATTACTGATTTTGTTCTTCCCATATCTCAGAATTTTCCTTTTGTTTTTCTTTCGGAACCAGATATTCCCCACTATTAGTCCATTCCTTTCACAGAAGTCCACTAGTTCCTCTCCTTCACGATTCTTTTTCCCATATCCATAGGGCCGTAAGATTTACTATTCCTATCTTAATGTTGATTACTTTTTGCCCTGAACTGAACGTCGCCTGCAGGGGACGCCCTAACCTTTTCCGATGCTGATTTACTAGTACCATATCATGTATAGGCTATTATTACGATGGGGTCACCATTCCCAAAGGCATTTTATACCTACTGCCAGGTATTATTCTAGGCCGCTCCACTGGAGTACAGACGCCTTCTGTAGCGGCTCCTCTGGAGTACAGACACTATAAGTTTCCCTCTTCCGCCATCGATGCCATATCCAAGTCCATCTTCTCCGCCACTGATGCCGTTGGTGTCTTCACTTATACCCTGGGCTTGGGCCCTCCATATTTGTGACCCCTGGAGAGAGGGTGTCCCAGTATTTTAAAGCCCCCAAGAACTGGGCTGCCTGTTGATCTGCAGGTTGTATTGGGTATTGTACACTCCCCCTATCCACTACCTGGGGACACGCCCTCTGTTTATCTGGCTTTCGTCTTGTCCTAAACTTGCCACATGACTGAAGATCTGTCAAGTTGTCCTATCAGTGAATGTACAGAAACAGGATCTGAGAAGAATTGGGATTGATGAGTAGTGGTAGCAGTGTATGAAGACGTGAAGATTTTCCATGTCCTTTTGTGTTTTCACATTTGCCCTTGTCCTTTTCTATTGCTCCTTCTTCTGATGCTGACTGTCACTGTGTTTATCATATCATATGTTCGTATTTATGTGCATATCTTTCTTTATATGACTTGGTTTTTCATTCCACTGCAGGATGACATTGAGTGTTACACTTTTCCCAATTTAAATTAATTTTATTTTCCTCATATATTCAAAATAATTTCTCCTCCATCACATCATTCAGCTTTTCAGCATCAGTAGACCTCCAATTTTTCATCAGTCTCCACTTGCTCGTGAACAGACATTGATTCCAATTTTATGTCAAGCATGTTACTTAGATTATCTCCTGTTGCCAGCACACTGCTACAAAGCATTCATTATAAATGACACAATAACTAATTTGTTAATGGTCAACTGCAGTTGTTTATTCTCTGACTTGTATCAAACAAACTATTTGATTAACGATTGATTGATTTTCCGTGGTTGTTCCAGACTGCTTGAATGATTTTAAAGTTACTGTTGTATTTGGCCATTGAAAATAATTACTGATTGTTTTGTTATTTTACAGGAAACTCTAATACATTACCCCTTCTCAGAAGTCATTTCGACACGCAAGGTGAAGTCTGAGGATGGGACCTTGTTTTTGGATATGAAATGTGGTAACCTGATGCAGCAGCGAATCACTAGACTACAAACTGATCAAGCCCATGAGATCTCTCGGCTCATTAGGCAGTATATCACCATGGAGCAGAGGTTACGCTCGTGAGGTCATCATACACGTGTAGTCAATAATATTTGAACCAATTCCAAAGAAACTTGTTGATGTCAACCAACTCAAAACTGTTGTTATCCCTCATAGAATGGTTCAACCATTCTGAGGAGATCCAGGAATTATGAAATGTTACCCATTTAACCAATTGATCATTTAATCATGCAATGTGAAAATGGTTATTTACTATGCCTGATCACATAATTTATGTGGTGGATTTTTAATAACATTATCAGCATCTAAGGTGATTGATGTAAAATAGATAGAAAGCAATGAGTATAACAGCCAAGTGACCTTGTCACTAGCTTTTCGCAAAAACAGCCATGGTTCAATTCCTGGTCTGTTCAAGTGAGATTTACATAATGAAACATCTCATTCTAGTGGTTCAGGCCATATATAAAACTACCAGTGTTATGATTCAGACTTATGATTAATAGTCACATAAGTCTTAAAGTTCCATTGATTTTTTAAAGATGTAAGGTGTAATACACATGAGACATCTCTTACGCTGAACTTTCAAGGCTACGTAAACCACGTTCTAGCCCTCAATCCAAGATCAAAATCCTCTGACTGATCGGGAATTAAACCCAAGGCCTTGGAGTGAGAGGCAGACCACTACCCATACACCATACAGGTGGCTTGTATTTTTCATTGAGTTTTTATTTCTCAGTTAATTTCTTCTGAAAACAGGAGCTGAATGAGGAGGTAAATTTGAATGATATTGTCATATATAAGAACAATTAAATCAGTAGTAGATCAGTTTAAAAAGGAAATGTGATATAATGAGTTGCTAGATACTATCACTTATTTTCTACTTCTCTGTAAACTGTGTGTGCCAGTCCATCATTCTCTTCTGATATAGAACTGTTGTTCTCATGATTACAAGCTCTGAAAATTTTGAAATGAATTATGTGAGATGGCATATAAATATCACTGAACATGTGCTGTGTATCATTCATAATTGTATTAAATTACAAATGGTATCCATGTTCAAATGTAATATATTTAAAACTGTAAATAAGTAGTTGTAAAATATGCCAGTAGCTAGTATAGATATTTGCCAGTACTCCTGAGGCTTAAATTTTAGCCTTGATGTGGTGCCCTGTTCATACATGACTGTAAATACCCTTTTTATGATAAGTACTTAGTTTTACTTTGAAGGGAGTAGTTCTACTGAAGTAACAGATGATGATGATGAAAATTGCATACTTGGAGAAACTAATCCTCTGTTTGAATTATGAATGTACATTTATTTGAAAAAGACTTGCATATTTCACTCTGTTACTTGTTGCATGTAGTAAACAATGATCCATCATGCTAATGAGCAGAATATAGTTTTCTACCTGCCATAAACATCACGTAGAATATTGATAATCTGTTTTGTTTCATGCCAGTGATACAGTATCAAGTTCAACATGAAAATCTTCACAATTGAAGAGAAAGAAAAGGATTTATTTCAACATTCCATTCAGTTCACAGTATGGTCACATAACTCTTGATCTGAAAAATATATAAAGGACTCAGAAAATTTATGTAAATGTTTGTAGAGAGGTTGCGACTCATATGGTACGGAAAATGTAATGAATCCAGTTCAAGATGCTAGTTGAATTTTCAGATTTGCTACATATGTTTGAGGTTATCATTATTTCTTAGTACTCCTCAAATGCATTTCTTTTCTAGTTATGTATCATCAACAACAAAATACAGAGAAAGAGAATGAAGAAAGTGTGATACAATCCATAGACCTACTGAAAGATTTGACATTTCTTTGAGATGAAGTTTATGTGACGAGAAGAATACTCGTGTAAATTAACTGTGTCCTTTCATTATCATTTCGTCTCCTTATGAGTGTATTTAAAAAATTGGACAGTTTATAATTTAGTGTTAATATATTGCTCATTTGCATAAGTTTGTATAAGACAAAAGGGGCATGACAGCTGAGTGGCGTACGGCTTAAATGTTAAATGTTCTTGCTTTACTCCTCCAATTATGTTAAAGCAACATTACTTTTATTATCAGTATTAAAATAGAATAACCTAATTTCTATGGCTCAAGTACAGAAGTCATTGTACATCATTGTATTATCTTCCTAATTAATTCATTTTAGATTTGTATATAATTACAAACATAAACATTGACTGAGAGATCCCAGTTTTGAATCCTGGCATAACTAAAAATTTTAGTTCTCATATGGTCTAGTACAGCATTGTTCAATGGACACCATAGATTATACAGTTCCCACATACACCCAAGTGCTTGGAGCTTAAAAGAAAATAATCTCCATGTCCTGTTTTGAATCAACAATTATGACATCAGTTTGGGTTCAACTATAAAAAGTACTCAAATGGAAAGACAAATTGAACTGTTAATATTTAAATAATCTTTTTCTCGGTTTTATTTTTGCAAGAAATATCACTAGGAAATTTATTTGGAAGAATCTGACACTTTATTAGCCAATGTAATAGTTAATACTGCAATTGCAGTCTATTGAAATATTTCTTAAATAGGCCTGGGTCTAGTACTGCCATGCTTATAATGCAAAAGGAGACATTGTACTTCCATGGTATGATGGTGTTATCACCACCATGGGTTACAATATTTTTAAAGTCACTCAAATCTTCAAACTTGGTTGGTGTTATCACCCTGTTACATCTGACAACATATGTGCAAATAGCTGATTCATCTGTGATTATCATATTGCTTCTCATTTCTAAAAAGGATATATTTTATCAGATCTGATACATCACAACGAATTTTGCATTTTGATTTTTTTTTTTTAAGCGGAAACCTACCATGTTTCTGGGAATGTATTTATATTTTGTGTTATATACCTTGATATTATTGTTGTATTACTTTTACATATAAATAAATATTTAGAAGAAATGATATTACTTTTACCGTCTACCCTTTTCCTTTACTATATTCAAATGTTGTAATTGGGGAAGCATCCCTGTTATGAGTGCAGGTAAATAAATAAATAAAAACACTTTTGCATTACCTCTGCACTATGATGACCAACTTTTGAACATGAAAATAAGGGAGATTGGACCATAACAAGTTTTAGCGAAAATTTTGGATATAGTTTTTGCGTTAACTGATAGGATGGTTTATACGGAAAATACACAAATAACCACCACCAACACTTATGCGTGTCCAGTTCATTCCAGTTTTAACCAATCGGTCATCACCGATCTGCACTTAAGGCTAACGCCCAGATGGCAGATTTCCTATCAGTTGTTTACCTTGTCTTTTCTTAAAATGATGTCAAAGAAGTTGGAAATTTATTGAATATCTCCCTTTGTAAATTATTCCAATCCCTAATTCCTCTTCCTTTAAATACTCTTTGCCCCATTTTGTACTCTTGAATTCCAACTTTATCCTCATTTTATGAACTTTCCTACTTTTAAAAACTCCATCCAAATTATTCATCCACCAATGTCATAACACGCCATCTTTCTGCTGACAGCTCGGAACATACCACATATTTGCAAGAAATCAGCTTCATTTTCCATATCAAATCTTATTTACATTAAATCAATAAGAGTAAATTTCACCTGTTTGATACTATATGTTTGCTTTAAACAAATTATTTGTAGAACATGTTTCTTTCCTTAGAAACGTCTTCAGCTACACAACATAGCTTAAGTGAAATTACATTGAATTTTCTTCTTCTCAAAAAAACCTTTGTTGCACTTAAAACTAATTTTAAAAAGAAAAAAATAATTTAAATAGGTTGGAAGGGTTGAGTGGGGTGGTGGAGTGGCGAGGGTAGATGGATCTACTTATGTTCTAAGCTAATTTAAAACAATTTTCTATTCCCTAATGTGCCATTCACTGTTAGCAGTGAAGATTTCTGGAGCAAAAATGGTCGCTATGCCATGCGGAATAACATGCTAACATATTCATAAATGTCCAAAAAAAAAAAAAAAAAAAAAAAAAAATGATAGTTTCACCAGGTACAAGTAAGGGAATGAAATATAGAAGGCGGTGAAAAAGAAGGAAGACGGAATATTGTTAAAAATTTATTATTGAAAAAATATATTCAATTCGAGAAGGAGCTACAAGCAGATCGCTACGGCAAACTAACTCGAGAAGAAGACTGAGCTTATAAAAGGTTTAAATTAAAAGATAATTAAGAATAGTCGTCGGCAAGAACCCTGCAAGACATCGGCGTTCCAGCATTTATATAGCTTCAGGAAATAAAATAGAACAGCTGGACCAACAGATTACGTAATTACTACGTCACGATATACCGAGAAAACGACATGCCCAGCGACAGAATTCAATCTCAAGAAATTAGAGAGGAATATTAACCAGTAGAGCAAGCTATAGGAAATTAAATAACATTACGATTGAAGCTTTAATACCCATATTGATAAACTGCAGAATTCAATAAGATACCATTATAAGAAGCATTAGTCGCAGCATATTACTAGATCATAGCAAGCCTTGCAATCATAAGATGACGAAAATGACCATATCAACGTGTATTTCTGTTTCAAATGCACAAGAAACCAGCTATGTCATATGCTAAGAAGGCTGAGACGGAGACTACTTGGATCATGGGGACTCGAGCCGACAAATCTATTCTATGATAACCGTAGAAGACCGAAGACTTTCCCAGATGTTCCCAGAGGCTGATATGATGTCGTAATCACAAATACAGCATGTTCTAGGCAGTTGGACATGTAACAGTGACGAGCGAAACAGGAGGAAAGGACAAGTCATTTAAGTATCTCATATGTAAGTAATTCAAATAATATTTTGTTTGAGAAGTGCCATTTTCTATTTTCGTGAAATATACATGTGAAGTGCTATCTTGAGTTATCCAAAGAAGTGATGTTACACGGAAAGTCAACCAAATTAATAACATTAGAGGTTATTAGGTAGTCATCTGACCAGAATAAAAAGTTCATTGGATTAGGAAGTATTTAACCAGTGATAATCAAACCTTGCATCCGTAACGTTGCCAGTGTTGAATGAAAAGATTAACTTAGCTTAAATGCAGAGATGATACGACATTGTGGTTAATATTAGGTGTACATTAGGACATAATACTGCAAAGTGGAGTTGAAATAAGATCATATACGGGTTATAGCAATGTCTTTGGAAGACATATGAAGTAATTAATGGAATCTGAAGAAAATTGAGAACAAAATGGGATAATTAAGTGGATGAATGATGATTATATAGTAACATGCGTCAAATTAAAATGGATTATTATGCTTAGTGTAATGTAAAGTGAGACATGAGATGTGTAATATGAAGTAGATGATATATATGTGTGAAGAATGGTCAAGTATTATGAAGAGTAATGATGATGATGATTATTATTGTTTCATCGAGAGTGAAGTAACAGATACACTGCAGAAAATGGAAATTGCAACACCCAGAAGGAGAGGTGCTACATTGCTCCAATTGAACACGCAGGACGAGTGTTCAGTTGTGATTTGATGATTACACTTTCAGGTCCCTCTGACCACAAGCTTGGACAACAATCAATACAGAATGTGCCCACCACGAGCTGCAATACATTGATGAATTCGTTGAGACATGGAGTCAATGAGGCCCTGGATCGCTTCCTGAGGAATTGTGGCCCATGCTTGCTGCACTGCACAGGTCAGTTGTTCCAGAGTTGTGGGTGGCTGAGGACGGTTGGCCAGTTGTCAATCCATCATGTCCCACACATGCTCAATAGGACTGAGGTCCGGGGATATGGTGGGCCATTCTAAGGTTGTGATGTCATGGAGAGCTTCTTTGGAGATGCGTGCAGTGTGAACCCAGGTATTGTCCTGCTGAAACATCCCATTAGCAACGTTCGCCATCATAGGGACAACCACTGGATTGAGTACCCTATCAACGTACTGTCGAGCAGTCATAGTGCCCTCAACAAGCACTAATTGTGATTTCACATTAAAGCCAATAGCTCCCCAGACCATAATGTTTGGTGTTGGCCCTGTGTACCTCTCGACAATGAGATCTGGGCGGCCCCTCTCCCCAGTATGTCTGCGCGCACAATTTCGGCAATCACTGCGGGCAAGACAGAAGCGCGATTCATCACTGAAGACGACCCTATGCCATTCGTCGGCCCACGTCGATCTTTCTCGACACCAGGCCAGCCTTACTCGTCACTGTTGTGGGGTCAACGTAACGTGTAACGTGAGATGCCACAGCTGCTTGAATTTGCGCTGCTGTTGCATGGGGTTCCATCCAGGCCATCTGAATGATGTGGCGATCCTCTCTCACTGTTTTCTGTCGCGCTGGGCCTGTGCCAGGTCTACGAGTGAGGGTACCTTCATTTGACCACTGCTGCCATACACGTTGTACCGTAGATGCCTGTCGGCCAACACGTGCAGCGACAGTCCTTAGCGATAATCCAGCCTCACACAGTCCAATTATCCGAGCCCTCTCAAACGGAGACAGTTGTTGATAGTGTGCTCTTCTCTGTCGTCGAGGCATGTTTGATGGGGAACACTTCACTGCACAGACTGCAAGTCAACTATGCTACACCAGAGTCCATATACTGGAGTTGATTCCTCTGCAACCAATCACGTGGGGAGACCAATGGGTCTGAAACTTTGATCGTTCACATACCTACATGGCATCGTTCCATATCTTGAAAATCAACACAAACGACCAATACCTTCATGGTGTTGCAATTTCCAATTTCTTAAGTGTGTATTGATGGTGTTAGGTCAATTGATGCAATTTTTAGTTATACTTGATTCCCTAATGCATGTTAGTTCTTCAGTAATCCACATATGATACCAAATACGATCTATATAATATGCCTATATTAACTAAATACCTGTAGATCATCAAAAATAAATCCATATAGGGAGGATAACACAAACGTAGCCTATATTAGTACGAATTTCTAACCACAAATATTTTCACTCCAATAAGAAAAGTTAGGAAGCTTATTTGGTTACATTGAACGACATCACTGGTAATATTATCTGTAATTGAAGGTTCACAGTGACTGATAGTCTTCTTACAGGTCAGACTACTGAATATCTAGAAGAATTTCATTGAATAGTTGTCAGATGTAAATGATTGCATGATGAAAGATCACGTATGATTAATGTGTTGGCACTTAAATTGATTTTTGAAATTAATATTTATTTTTTATGAACAACTTTTACTAAATAATAGTAATGATATTTCGATTACTTTTTTCAGAGTGAAGTGATAACTTAATGAATTATCTTTTCTTCCATGAAAAGTGAAATGGCGTATGGCTTTTAGTGCCGGGAGATCCCAGGACGGGTTCGGCTCGCCAGGTGCAGGTCTTTTGATTTGACGCCCGTAGGCGACCTGTACGTTGTGATGAGGATGAATATAAAGTGAATGACAAACATGAGAATTTTGAAATACACATGAATTTTTTTTAATGAAAGAGAAGACCATTTTTTTTTTTTTTTTTACAATTAACAAACATTGATGCTGATAATGAAATATGGACAGCTATTTACAGATGAAGCTAACTTACTATGAATTGATTAGTAAAGGTGATATATATGTAAATCAAAGGGAAAATTTAAGAAACTAGATTTTGTAAAGATGGATGAAAGAAAGAATTTTTATAGTTGATTCTACCCTGAATAATCTGCATCAGAGACATTTTCCAGCTTCCAATCGAAACTTGTATATAATTTGAACTTGTTCTTTTTCAATTAAATCAGAGGCCTCTATCTTAAAATATTGTAAGAATAATAGATGAACTTCGAAGTTAGCTGATAATAATTAGATTCCTTATTACTTGATATCAGATTATTTAATTCATTTTTCAAGATTTTCTCTTTATTTAATAAAATAAAATTAGGAAAACTTATTCACTCTTTCAATGACTTATTAGGCTAAGTATGTAGTCATAAGTAAACATAGGTTAAGAGATTTTACGGAAACAAACCGGATCGTGAACTGGAGACGTCCAATGCATAGGTTATGTTTATTCAACCGTTTACCCCGATGCGCCACTCTCGATATTGAACTCATTACCCTAATTTGACCCCAATTGGAAATTGACGATACTTTGAGCTAGTCTGGATCTAATTGCGACTTGACCTGGATGCAGGAACGGTGCACTATTCACTTAAATAGATATTAAAAATTGTTAGTATACAGCACTTTTGTTCACATGTGATGTGTATGTTTTTTTTTAGTTGTTCATTTTTAAAAAGTTTTGAAAAGGACTTGTTCATTTTAATGTTATATCTTAATTTTTTTTTTAAAGACTGTTCTCCTCAGCTGCTCTTCTTTTCTGAAGTGAGTATTGTAATTTGATTTAATTTGGTGAAAAAGGGTCTCTTGAATTTTTGTTTATTAAGGGATCCTCTAAAGCTGATTGCTGTCTTATTGATGTTATAGAAAAGCTTCCCCAAAGTCTTGTTATGTCATCAACCTACTGTGTCCTTGCAGGGGTGTAGCGGCAACTGATGCCGCTTTCCGTGTAGTGAAAAAAAAACTAATTGTATACTAACAATTTTTAACATATATTTAAGTGAATAGGAAATTGTTTTAAATTAGGTTAAAACATAAGGAGGTCAATCTTCCCTTCCCACTTCACTGCCCCACTCAGTCCTCCCCACTTATTTTAATTATTTTTATCTTTGTAAATTAGTTTTGTTTTAAGATTTTTTTTTTTTTTTTTTGAGAAGATAATTCTATGTAATTTCACCTAGGCAATGTTATGTAGCTGATGATGTTTCTAAGGAAACCACACGACCATTTGCCCGGTACTTTTTACTGTTGTATAATTCTTGTGTAGGATTATTCATCAATTAATGGGAGTTTACATTTCTGTTAGAGCATAGTGGGATAGAATAATAATAATATAGTACTCCTAAGTAGTACTGAAGTGTAGTTATTTTATTGTCATGTATTCCTTGTGTAATATCCTATCGTTAACCCTGGAGTGTATTTAAAGATAAAAACTTCATTGTTCCGTATTGAAATTATTGATGTTAAAAATTAAATAATTGAATAGGTTGAACCTCCTTTTCAATTATTTAATTTTTAACCCTGGAGTGGTCGCATTGGTTTTGTCAATATTAATGGTCGCACCGGGTCTCTCAGACCCATTCTTTCTCAGTGTTTTACTATTAGATTTTTATACTTTATTTCCAGTTACAGTATTATAGGACATTATTTAGTTTATTTTACTGCAGTTTACATGACTAGAATATTTAACTATCCTGTTTCTTAACCAAAAAGTGTATTTTTATAATTACATTGAAAAACTGATTGTTTTCTGTTAACTTGTGGAAAGGTAAAACATGATAAGAGTAAAATGAGATTTAAATAATTTTTTAAAAACTTTTTCCTGCATTTACATGCACAAAGCAACACTTTCATCTATTTTCTACACAGTCTTAATAAAACATATTTTTGAGAATTTCACACTTGAGCTATTGGTACAAATATATGGATTTTTTTTTAGGTATGTGTGAATTATGTGTCATAATTCATAAAATAAAAATCAAATTAGTTTTAGAAACACATCCAAGTACAGGGAAACATCACTTTAATCAATTTCTATGCACATTCTGCAGCCTACTTGCCCATGTTGTCTGCAAATGAAATTTTGGCACTTGGGGCAGATGATGGATGTTTTCCTGTCTTTGTTTGTTGTGCAGAAAAGACATCTCTTTCTTTTCTTGGGAACTTCTGTGGCAGGTGCTTGCACAGGGTAGTTATACCCAGAATTAGCTTCATCCATTGTTACACAGAAAAGAAAGTGTACTAAACTAACAATGCAAAGTTTGACAACAAAGACTAACGTTAACAGTCGCACCAGGTCTGCGAGACCCTGAACAGCCTGTAAGCTCAAAGTTTCCAAGGCAACTGAGAATGGGCTACTGTGTTCAGTTGAAGGTCGGGAGCCAAGAAGCTACCAGGGAGGCGGAAGCGTTTGGTGCATTCCAACAACAGGAACACCAATAAGTATGTCCGCCCGGCGACCACTCCAGGGTTAAAACAAATATATAGTATCAGACAGGTGGAAGTTACTCTTGTTAATCAAATGTACATACCATCTAGTTGAGCATCTCCTTACTTCCAAGTCTTCCCAGTCCAAATTTTCCACCATTTCATAACATACAAGGTTGGGTCCAATAAGATTGCTCTCCACTTTTCTCACTCATTCCACCACTCCTTGTTCAGTACCGTAGTTCAGTCTATGTGCATCTCCATCCATCTTTTCTTGGTCTTTCTTGATTTCTCTTCCTCTCCACTGTAGTTCTAAAATCTTTTTTCTCATCCTTTCACTACTCATCCATTTGGTGTGTCCATACCGACTTAACCATTTCCTCTCTGTTTTGCCATTCAACTTTTCCACTTTAATTGCTGTCCTGCTCCATAGCTAAATGGTTAGTATGCTGGCCTTTGGTCTAAGGGGTCCCAGGTTCTAATCCCAGTTGGGTCAGGGATTTTAACCTTTATCCGTTAATTCTGATGGCTTAGGGAATGGGTGTGTGTGGTTCAGCATGCCTTACAGACGCACAGGCCACGCATAAGGGGTCAACTTGAAAGACCTACTATTCGGTTAGAAGGCCTGCAGATATTTGATTGTTGTGTGGGTAGCATACAAACATTCTCAGACTGTAAATGCACTGTGGATGGTTGGCTGATGAATGTTCTTTGTCTTATCCTAGTGATAAAAATAGTTAATACCTATTAAAAGTAAGAGAGGAGATCCCTTTAGTGCAATAAATTTTAGTGTTTGTGTGTAGTAATGGAGATTAGTGATATTTATTTAAATTTTACATTGAGTAGTTCTGTTGGTGTTTGGTAGATTACATAGTTTACGTAGGTAAGGTTTTTACTTTGTTTCATGTTTGGGTTGGGGGAAAATAGAAAATAATATTCCACTTTTTGGTTTGAGTATGCATAGTGTTGTTAGAAAGACAAGTTATTATACGGATTTGTACTTGCAACACTTTCTACTTTTACATTCGTGTAGGTACTAGACATGATATTTCGCATAGAACTTTTGTTGCACCTAACAGGAAAGAAACAATTTCTTTAAATAATTAATACAATATCAGTAGCATTGTAAATTTAGTGAAAGAAAATAAAGATTTTTAGTGAATATAAGGTATTTTGTTGGCTAGATAGTTAAGTCTTTCATCGTTAATGATTAATGTTGCTCGTTGAATTCAAATATACCTCTGCTGTCCAGTAAATCAGCTAATTCACATAATTCTGTATTTTTAGTTCAAATCTCAGGCCTAGATTTGAGAAAAGTTACAGTTGACTGTTTTAGATGTCCTCCCCTGTATTTTCATTCATTCATCTTCAGTATTTCAGCAATTGAAGGCAGTTTTAATTTCTGTTATGGCATAGATAGTAAAAGAATAATAAGCCATCTAAGCATCAAATATTTCATTTTAACTCCAGTCCTATTGTTTCAGTTAACCTGTTATAATTAGGATATGCCTAAGTACAGTTGAGAACTGTAGAGTAGTTATTTCATAAATAGTATATTGCTTGCTATATCTGTACGCTATCCTTGTGTAATCCTTCCAGTATTTCAGCATCTATCTAACTAGCAATTATAATTCATATTAGAGCATAGTAGGGTAAAATAATAATAATAATAATAATAATAATAATAATAATCTGTATTTCATTTTATTGTGTAATCCTTGAGTAGTCCTTTTGGTATTTCAACATTTAATGGCAGTTTTCATTTCTGTTTGTTTGTAGTAATAATAATAATAATAATAATAATAATAACAACAACAGAAATACACATTTATCTGTGTATTTACATATCTAGTGCAACTACATTTCCTTAGTTTTGGTTAGACTGTTATTCCTCTATTTTAAAATTAGGACATGCCTAAGTAGAATAATAATAGCTGTAACAATCTGTCATGTAAGTACTCAGTTTTAACCACATTTCTGTTATTTTCATGAACTTGTTGTAATTAAGATCCTCTTAAGTGCAGTTTAGAATTGTAGTGTAGTTACTTTATTAGAAATGGTAGTACCTTGCTTGCATTCTTTACTTTTTTTTTTTACGACTTCCTTTACATCGCACCGACACAAATAGGTCTTATGGCGACGATGGGACAGGAAAAGGCTAGGAGTCGGAAGGAATTGGCCATGGCCTTAATGAAGGTACAGCCCCAACATTTGCCTTGTGTGAAAATGGGAAACCCCGGAAAACCATCTTCAGGGCTGCTGACAGTAGGGTTTGAACCCACTATCTCCTGGATGCAAGCTCACAGCTGTGCACCCCTAACCCCCTAACCACATGGCCAACTCGCCCAGTATTCTTTACTGTTGTATAACTCTTGCCTAGTATGCCTCATTTTGGTGCTGCAATTGGTTTTTGCGGTTTCCTTATAACCGCATAACCTTTGGTGGTGCTATTTGAGGATCCAACCAGCCTCTGGGCTGATGACCTAACAGACAGACAACTCTTGTGTAGGCCTATTCAGTAATTAATGGCAATTTACATTTCTGTTAGAGCAGAGTGGGATAGAATTATAATATAATTCGCCTAAGTAGTACTGAAGTGTAATTATTTTATTGTTGTGTATTCCTTGTGTAATTTCCTAGACAATACTTCTTTCCTATGTTTTTTAAAATTCACATAATACATTATTTTATTTTTGTTGATTTTTCCGTAAAGAATGGCTAAGGAATACAGGTAGGGTCTGTGGGTGTGTGTGGGCATTAAGGAGTTTGAGGGAGGATCAAGTTTAAACGAGACTTTCAGTTCTGTGCGCATAATGTTGAAAAAAGTAGGTTACGACTTCTACAAGGGGTGGGAATGTCAGGAAAGATGGCACTCGATAGATCTTTACAGAAACATACGTTAGTACTGTTCATGATGTCTGAGCAATAAGTTCATTGTAGGAATTTGTAATGCATCATAATCAAATTTCTTAGTACCCAGAGCTGCAAGCAGCAGAAATTTTGCAAAGATTGAAAACACAGTTTGGTGATCAAACACTTTCAAGGCTTTATGTGTTTGCTTGGCATAAGGAATCCAAGGAAGGCCATGAAGGGGTTGAAAATGTTAGCCATGATTGTCATCCACAGACAAGCATTACGGTGGAGAACATTAACACCATTCATGCTCTTGTTGAAGGCGACCGACATTTCACAACTTCCAAAATTGATTAAGTTACAGGAACTGTCATGTGATAATCACAAAGGAACTAGACTACCATAAATTGTGCTCCCAGTGGGTCCCTCAACTTTTGGCAGAAGAACAGAAGTTGAAACATTTGCAGGTTAGTGAAAGGCACTCGGCAAGGTTTGCCAACCCCTTTCCCCCCCCCCAATTGTTTTACGTCACACCAACACAGATAGGTCTTACGGCAACGATGGGATAGGAAAGGGCTAGGGGTGGGAAGGAAGCATCCATAGTCTTAAGTAAGGTACAGCCTGGTGTGAAAATGAGAAACCACATAAAAACATCTTCAGGGCTGCTGACAGTGGGGTTTGAACCCACTAATTCCTGAATGCAAACTCACAGCTATGCGACCCTAACTGCATGGCCAACTCGGTTGTTTTGAATGAGGTTTGACTTGCTTATCACCACAAACATTGCGACCAACCAATACGACAAGCAATTCTCCTTCATGATAATGCCCTACTGCATACTGCAGCTCTCACTTACCAGAAATTGGAGGGAATGAAATGGACACCACTCTACCACCCTCTTTATAGCCCAAACCTATTGATCTGCAATTTTCGTCTCACTGGACCACTGAAGAAGGCTCCAGGAGGCAAACGATTTGAGCACAATGCAGCCATGGAAGACTTCGTGCTCAATTGACTGGTGACATGATCCCGCTCTTTAACATAAACATAAAACAAGTTATTTCATTCCCCATCAGCTCAACTGTAGAGCTCTTGGGCCGTAGAGAGGGAAGAAAAAATGGAGAGATATAAACCTAAAACTAGAGGGTGTGTGTTGTACACACCAGTAAGGGAAAAGAGTGAATGAATCTGGCGTAGGGGCACCATCACAACAAGCCGGGACCCAGGGCGAAGCCCCCAAAGGACCCCGCACAGGAAAACCCCCCGCGAACACGAGAGGGAATGGAGAGGAGAAATTTTATTGAGAGCAAGGTACCTCGGGCGCGTGTTCAGAAAAAGACAGTGTTACATGACAGAGAGTTACATAATTACATTACATATATTGAGCTGGTACAATGAGTGGGGTCGGTGTAGGGTAGTACGGAGAAAGGAAGTAATAGAGGGTCGTGGTAATGTTCGTGAGGGAAGTAGCAAGTAAGCGAAGAAGGTCCAAGATCGGGTGGGGCGGGAGAAGGAAATTGGGGGGGGGAGCAGGGGTGGCGGAGGTAGGGTGGGTGGCGGGACGGGATTTGGACGAGAAGTGGGGATGGTAGGAGAAGAACGGCCAGGACGGGGCGGGGAACGGGAATGTTCCACTCTGTAAGTCCTTCCGCGGAGACGAACCCCAGTGGTGATCAGCCGGTCGACGTCGGTAGCAGGCGAGAATTGAAGGCGGACCATGAATGTTGGGCCGTGGTCGTTAAAGATCCGGAATATGCGACGGGCCGGGACACCTTCCAGTTGAAGTTCATGTAGGATAGCTTGTTCCGTGACGGCCGGGTCAATGCCACGAAGGACACAGCTCACAGACGATGGGAGTTGCCGTTGTGTGGCGTCGGATGACGGTTCTTGATGTGAAGGTGGAGCCTGAGAAGCCTGAGTCTGGGGATTGGCAGGGGAGGGCAAGGGACTCGAATAAGAGTGAGGGGGGGAGGTGGTGGAAGTAGACAGGATAGGAGAAGGGTGGCTAGACGTGGTAATGACGGACGAAGTAGTGAAGGGAGGAGAGGCAGAAGTGGTGAAGGTAAGAGTAGTGGTGGTAGCCGTAACGGAGGTGGGAGGTGGGAGGGACGAAACGGTGCGAGAAAAACGGGGTTGGACAGTGAGAGGGGGGTCAGGAAGGTAGCGCAGGTCATATAAAAGACCCTCTGGAGTAGGCACCACTTCATGGAGTTTGCCAGAGAGGAGGGCACCACTGGTGATGAAACGAGCCACTTCATCTTCCTCCCGGAAGAAGGCCAGGACATCGGGTGAAGGTTGGCCAGACGACTTATCTTGGAGTCGGACAACTTCCCATATCCCGATGGAGGCACGGTGAAGTTCGAGACAGATGAACTGGTCCGAGAAGGCAGTGCCCACGCCTTTAATGAGGCAAGTGTACATGGCGGAAGGGGAAGGCGACAGCCAACGAGGCGTCTGCCCATTAGATTGTTCTTGGGCCGACTGAGCTGCAGCAGAGAAGAGTGCCACCCAGTCGAAAAAATAGCGTGGAGGTGTGAAGAAGAGTTGTCACCGAAGCCCTGTGTGACGTCGTCCCCCGCTCTTTTTACGATGGGGGCATAAAGAAGTTGCCAAGTGTATTTCTAAAGCAGGAGATTACGTACAAAAACTGTATGTATACTTAGTTGTGTTGTAAGAGAAAACTAAAGAAATTTTTTTTAAAGTCTCATTTAAATTTGATCCACCTTTGTAGGATTTTCATGGAAGACAGGAAGGAAGTAGGTCTCCCTCAAACAATGTACAGGATACGGCAGGTGTACATGAGGAATGTGAAGAAAAGAGGGGAAAGTTGTAAAGGTCAGGTGGGGAAGGAAAGGACAAAGGGCTCTTTGCAGGGGCAGAGTTCAGGACAGTTATTGATGAGAAATTCATATATCACTGAAGGTAGAACAACAGAGAGAAGATGAGGAATGGGGAACTGTTGCAGAGGAGGGGAAAAGCAGGAGGAAAGGAAAAGGTAGAAAAAGGAGATGGAATATGGTAATGTGGTGGGATATAGAAAAGAGAGAAAAAAGTTCTGTTCAGCGAGGATAGGAGAGACCAAGACAGGAGGGGATCAAATGAGGTGGGTGGGGTTGGGGATCTGGCCATTGTGGACTCCATTGTTAGGCATGGGGAAAAGTGTGTGGAGGAAAGGAAACAAGGGTAGAGTGTTATCCACGAATTAGGTTAAGGCAGATGTTGAAAGTAGAAGAGATGGAAGAGGGCAAGGAGTGGGTGATAGTTTATCACATTGGTACCAACATTGTAAGGCAAGCAGGTATAAGTGCCATCGTAGTTTTGGATATGTGGGATGTTTAAGGGAGCAGAGACTGTTATCAGTTGAATACTGTGTAGGAGCGATACTGACTGGAAGGTAATGGGGTATTTAAATGAAACTACGGAGTGGGTATCCGGTCTAGAAAGCCAATAATAATGGCCGAGAGGATTTGTTGTGCTGACCACATGACACCTGGTAATTTGCAGGCCTTCGGGCTGAGCAGCAGTCGCTTGGTAGGCCAAGGCCCTTCAAGGGCTGTAGTGCCATGGGGTTTGGTTTTTTTATGGAGTGGATATATGGAAAACTGGGAGTGAGATTTGTAGACCCTAATGGGCAGACAGGAGGTAGAGATTACCGGGCGAGTTGGCCGTGTGCATAGAGGCGCGCGGCTGTGAGCTTGCATCCGGGAGATCGTGGGTTCGAATCCCACTCTCGGTAGCCCTGAAGATGGTTTTCCGTGGTTTCCCATTTTCACACCAGGCAAATGCTGGGGCTGTACCTTAATTAAGGCCACGGCCGCTTCCTTCCAACTCCTAGGCCTTTCCTATCCCATCGTCGCCATAAGATCTATCTGTGTCAGTGCAACGTAGAGTCCGTAAAAAAAAAAAAAAAAAAAAAAAAAGAAAGGAGGTAGAGATCTATGCTCAGATGGCCTTCACTTGAACTAGTGGTACCTATAAGTTAGGAGATTTGTTTATAAGGGTAATAGAGAGGTTCAGTCAGGGAAACAGGGTGGACCACAGAGCAGTATTAAGATTACTGGGAGCTGGAAGTCAAGTAAGAAAGACATAAAAATGTTAAACTGTGGAAGTATTGTAAAGAAAAGAATAGAATGAAGTAATGTAACAGATACGTATTTACCAGAAATTGAAACATGGCTGAGAATTGACATTATGGATGCGAACATTTTCCCACCAAACTGGTTTTATCATAGAGACAGGACAGGAATAGTAGGAGGTGGAATATTCATACTGGTGAAAGATGAATTTGTAAGCTACGAAAAAGTTAAGGATGAGAAACATGAAATTCTGGGTGTAAAGCTTATCTCTAAAGATAATAGGCAACTTGATGTTTTGGGGATGTACAGACCTGGAAATGGTGATTTGGAATTATTTGATAAGATAATCAGCTATGTTGGAAATGAGATGGAATGGAGCATGATTGTAGCAGGTGATCTCAATTTACCAAGTGTCACATGAGAAAGAAATGCAAATGACAAGAAGCATAACCAACAAATCATAAATAAGTTAATACGGAAGGGCAGCTGAATCAGAAAATGATGGAACCAACTAGAGGGAAGAATATTCTGTACATGGTGCTGGTAAAATCAAATTAGCTCTATAGAGAAACTGAAGTATCAGATGGTATAAATGACCATGAAGCTGCTTTCATCATAGTTAGAAATAAATGTGATAGAAAGGAAGGTTGTAAAAGGCAGTACAATATGGTTGAGAAGACAGGCATGAGAGTTTTAAAAAGTAATTGTGATCTGTGGAAAATGGTAAAGTAAGTATTTAAACAGTCTTCAGGATGACATTATAATAATTTGGGGGTATTAGGTCATGTAATATTAATAATCTGCTGACGCATTTCGATCCTACGACCAGGATCGTCTTCAGAGCAATAACAAAGCATGTAATGGCAACTGTCACTCTATAGTAAATTGTCTTTGATGATATTAGGCTTAAAAATGGTCTTGATATTGCACCTTCCGAGAATATTTCCAATCCTATCCGTGACAGATTGTACACATGGCAAGAAGTCCAGACTCAAAGGACAAGAATCACGTGACAATCTGTCTTTTGGCTTAGGATGTAGCACTTTGTCGATCTGTTTCTTTGAGTAGCCATTGCTCAGGAATTTTCTGGTTGGAAACTCAAGTTCACCGTTTAGTTTTTCCTCCTCACAAACCTCCCTTGCTCAGCTGATAAGGGTGTTAAGCACAGCACGCTTTTGGCAAGGATGGTGAAGAGATGACCCATGAAGATATCTATTAGTATGGGTATGCACTGGAGACAGTGCATTCGAAACCCTCTGTCAGCAGCCCTGAAGATGGTATTCCGTGGTTTCCCATTTTCACACCAGGCAAATGCTGGGGCTGTACCTTAATTAAGGCCAAGTCCGCTTTCTTCACACTCTTAGCCCTTTCCTATCCCATTGTCGCCATAAGACCTATCAGATTCGGTGCGACGTAAAACAAAATTTAAACTGAATGACCTAAAGTTCCATCTGATTTCCTAGAAACCAAAGCATCCAAGAATGACAAACATCCTCCACGCTCAGTCTCCATGGTAAATTTAATGTTTGGATGTATGCTGTTCAAGTGATCCAAATATATGGATAATTCGTTTTCACCATGGGGCCAGATAACAAATGTGTCATTGACATATCTCAACCAGATGGAAGGCTTGAGCATGCAAGATTGAAGATAACACTCTTCAAAAGGTGACAGCTATAATACTGAGTAGATCATGGCTACACTCCATACTTAACTCATCGACATCTTTCTCTACGACTCTAGAGGCCCTGGAATGAACTCTATTTCTAACAGGGTCTCTCTGTCTTCAGTCTGGTTACTATTTATTTATTTATTTATTTATTTATTTATTTATTTATTTATTTATTTATTTATTTATTTATTTATTTATTGTCTTGTTTTATATGGCGGGACTCAGGCTATGAAGCCTGCTATTCTGTCCGACCATACATACACCTACATGAAGAGTTAAATATACACTAAATTATCTACAGTTTAATATCTTAAGGTAGCAATTAAATGTTTTAATTAATCTAATACTTAGCTATGATCTAATCCTACTGTGTTATAAGAAATCATTATTATTTATTAACCAGGTTTGACAGAGTTTCTTAAAGCGGAGGTGGTTTGACACGCTCCTAATTTCAGCAGGTAGGGAATTCCAAATTCCTCTGGCGGCGACTATAAATGATCTACTGTAGCCAGTTGAGCTGTGAATGGGAATGCTTAGTACTGCGGTGGATGATGATCTGGTAGGAATACTAGAAGGTGATGCTAGGTAATGGAATTGTGTGGCAAGGTATTCAGGTGTGTTAAGGTTCAGTATACGATGTAACAGGGAAAGAGTGTATAAATTTCGTCGCTCTCCTAAGCGTAGCCATGAAAGCCTACCAAATGCGGGAGAAATATGGCTAAACTTTGGTATATCTGAAATAAATCGAACGCATGCGTTACGTGCCTTTTGGAGCTTGATGGAAAGTGAGGCATTCAGGTTACTGTATGCTACGTCACAGTAGTTGAATATTGGCATTACCATACTTTGGATAAGTCGTTTTCTTACATTTTGGGGGAGTAAATCTCTGAGTTTTTTAAGGGAATGTAAGGAATAAAACACTCGCTGACATATACCTGTTACATGCTTGTTCCAGCTAAGGTTTTTATCCATTATCATCCCTAAGTTTTTAACTGTGTCTTTGAATTGTAACTGACTGCCTCTTAATGTTACTGAGTGGATGTGGATGTCTGTAAGTCGTGCGTGGGTTTTTTGGGTAGCTAAAAGAATACACTGCAATTTTTGGGCATTGACTTTTAGTGCATGGTCATCGGTCCACCTACATATTCTTCCTAGGTCGTCGTTCATATTATTTATTGCAGTCGGTAAGTCACGAGGATGTGCATGTGTATATATCTGTATGTCGTCTGCGTACACATGATATTGACAATGTTTAATTACTTGTGTTAGTCCTGAAATGAAGATCGAAAATAGGAGTGGCGCTAGCACTGACCCCTGTTGTATTCCAGTCTCTACAGATTGCCATGAAGAGAAATTTTCACCTGTAGATACACACTGCCGGCGATCAGAGAGATAGGAATACATCCAGGATAGTGTGCTTTGTGAGAAATTAAGAGCACGTAATTTTGCTATTAGTATGTCCGTGTCAACACAGTCGAAGGCCTTACTAAGGTCTAGAAGAGTTAAAATAGTAACTTCTCCCTTATCCATAGCTGCTCCTATGTCGTTTGTAACTTTAAGCAGTGCAGTAGTTGTGCTATGATTGCTTCTAAAACCAGACTGGTATTTGTCAAGAAGCATATTGTTATTTAAAAATGCGGTTATTTGTCTGTAAACTATTTTCTCCAAAATTTTGGACAGAAATGGTAAAATGCAAATGGATTGAAAGTCTTTGGGTTCCATGGGATTGTTGGTCTTGGGGAGTGGGCGAACAATTGCATATTTCCAAAGGGAAGGGAGTGACAGTTGCCATTACATGTTCTGTTATTGCTCTGAAGGTAATCCTGGTCGCAGGATCAAAACGTATCAGCAAATTATTAATATTACGCGACCTAATACCCCCAAAATTATTATAATGAAATTTGGTGGTCATGAAAGTCTGCATGTTAAGAAAGTTTGCAGGACGGTTTTGGAATGTGGAATGTCAAAACAGTTATATGCCTTTAAAGGTGGTTAAGGAATGGTAAAAACCCATTACATTATAACAAAAAAGTAAACAGACTAAGAAAGAGGTGCAGGTTGGAAAGAAATAGAGTTAGAAATGGTTGTGGAAGTAAGGAGAAATTGAAAGAACTTATTATTAATTTGAATCTAGTGAACAAGTCAGCTAAGGATAATATGGCAAGATGGCAAGCACTGTCCTGGAAGCCAATTACGTGTGTGAAACCCTGTTCCAAATTAAAAATGAATGATCAGGTCCTCAAAACTGAAAGAAGAATCATCAGAACTTGCATAAATAAAAATATCAGGTCAAAAGAGCGTGAAAAATTCTTCCTAATGAAACTGTCTATCAAGAGATTGATTCAGTCACCAGCACAATGAGAAAGAAAAGAATCTTGTATTCCTTTCACATCTTTTAACTGCCAGGAAATCTGATTTTATGACGAATAATGAGAAATCTTAGAAAGAAGATAGGAGGACAATTTGATCCACGAAATTCAGCAAGATCTCAAAATAGTTGGGCTGGCAATAGCAGATGCAGGGAGCAAAATTAAGATTAACACCCTTCTTTCAACGCACAAATTTTCAGCAGAAATGATACATTGAAGGGCTTTAGCAATTTCAGACAAATTGAGAAAATTATGATCGGAACGAATGAAAAAGTACTGGGCAGATCACAAGAAACAAACAGTACAACCTTTAAAGAGAAAGCGAACATGGAACGAGTCAAGGGGACCAATGTGGCCAATAAAGTTGAAAATCCACAGCCTGTTTCCAGTCATTCGATTGGGTCAGGAATGGAATGAATGAAGCCCCCTTCTAGCGGCGAGGTTGGGAATTGTGCTGGCTGCCGAGGCCTGTCGCACTCCTCTGGGGCAATGATTAATGAAATGAAATGATACTGGAGAGTGTTGCTGGAATGTAAGATGACAGGGAATACCAAAGTACCCAGAGAAAAACTGTCCCGCCTCCGCTTTGTCCAGCACAAGACTCGCATGAAGTGACCGGGATTCAACCACGGAACCCAGCGGTGAGAGGCCAGCGCGTTGTCACCTGAGCCACGGAGGCTCCCAATAAAGTTAATAATAGTTATAATTAGGGCTTGGAAGTTGAGGAAAAATCCTTTTTTTTTTTTTACTTTCTGGAATGTCCGAAGATGAGGCCGAATATAACATGTTCATTCTGGGTCATTTTAGGCCAGAAAATAGTGAGTTATATCTATTCTATTTTTGGCGCTTTTTGACTTTATGGTCCGTTTTTTAGGTTTCAGCAACTTTTTTTGCAACTTCACCTTCTTTTTACTACATTTTTACTGCCCATTCTCATTTCATATCATTATTAGTTCATTCATCATTATCAATACACACATTTGAACCAAATATGAAAAGAGAGAAAATGAAGTGAAAAATGAAGCTATTGCTTGAAAACAACCAGGTGCAAGATATGTGAAATATTGAAAGGAGAAAATGTTGAGTGTTTTCGAAGAGGAAGATCTCACTTGCAGCAAGTATAAACCCGTAACATCCGCTGATGTGGAGAGAAGTTTCACGAATTTTCATGATGTGCTGTCTGAAAAAGACAATCCTTTTCACCTATAAACCTCGAGATTACTATTGTGATACACTGCAAAGACAACTGAGGTAAGATTTCCGAATTTCAATTTCTGTAACCCTAGTGTGGTTAAGCCAAATATGATTCCAGTTATACTAAATTCAATTTCTTTCTCCAGGATGTCCATTCTAAATTCTGCAAGTACTTTCCTAACAAACACAGAATTCCCTTTTTAAAATTATATTTATCTAAAAATATATAATGCCTGAAAGTAGTAGTATTTCTCTCATATATTTTTGTCTGGTCCCAAGTCCAGAATGGGAAAGGCAACCAGCTGTAAAAACTGCCAAAGCCTAGTGTCGAGCAACGGTAAATAACTTGACCCCCCATAGGGGCCAACGGCTTCAGGCAGATGAGCCCCTTTGGGTGGGGTGATAGACCCCTCAGTGTAGGAAATGACACTGGAACCCATCATCTGTGCTTTTGGCCCAATGGCAAAACGGACGGAGGAACCTCCCTTTCGTGGTTCTCAACGGTCGTGTTGGCGGATGAGGCCATGCCAGACGGACTCGCTGTGAAGGCACAACTCAGTGGTATTTTGAGTAGTCTGCGGCAGTCCGTTGCAATCGTGGTACTAGAACCTGCATGTCGCATTTCATTTGTGCTGCAGGGTATAGTTCCGAGATCATAGTGTGTGGGTCACTTCCTTGCAAGCTGTGATCCACCTTAAACAAAATTCTGCCTGTGTCACTTTTTCCTGCTATCATGCCCTTCAGCTCAAGTCCAATGGCGATGGGATAAGGATGGTGGAGGCAGGTTTTCAGGTGAAACTGGAAGCCTCTAGTTCGGACCTGCACATTGGCAGCAGATGTGTGATGGTCGTCTTCCTGAGACCCCGTGACTACTCAGGAATTCGGTCATACACCTGTGTTTGGGTAGGCTTATTTAGGATCACCGCTGCCCACCCTGAATGGGGAAGGCCCTAGAAAATGTGGGCTAAACATCGGTAGTCACGCTCTCAGTCAGCTGGGAGGCCGCACCTAGCGGTCGAAAAACAAAGATTACCAAAACTTTGATTATAGGAACCTGGAATGATCAAACCCTACTTGATTTGAAAGACAGTAACAGACCTGAGAGAAGAACAGTACTTTTCACCCATGAGTTTGGACAAATGAACATTGATATTGCTGCCTTAAGTGAAACCAGACCTGCCAGCGAAGGTACTCTTACAGAATTCAGCTCAGGTTATACAATCTTCTGGAAGGGAAAAGATGAGGGAGAACACCACATTCATGGTGTTGGCTTCCCTGTGAAGACCACAGCTAACTCCAACTGCTGTCAGCGAAAGATCACTCTCCGAATCCCACTCTCTGGAGCTAAATCAATGACCCTCATCTCCGCATATGCTCCCACCTTGGATGCTAATGTAGAAGCTAAAGACCAATTATACAACCTGCTGAGCACTACCATTACCAAAGTACCACCAAGAGACAGGCTCTTTCTACTTGGCGATTTCAACACCAGAGTTGGTAAAGTTCACCAATTATGAGGCAATGTGATGGGAAAACATGGACTTGGCAACGGTAATGCCAATGGTCTACTGCTCCTTGGTTTATGTGCTGAACATGAACTCTTTATTACTAATACTCAGTTCCGCCTGCCTAATCGCTCCAAGACCACTTGGATGCATCCTCACTCAAAGCACTGACACATCCTTGACCAAATCATCACCAGGCAATGGTGATTTAAAAAAAGATGTCCTTGTTACAAGGACCGCAAGAAACATCGATGACTGCTGGACAGATCATAAGCTCCTTTTTTGCCGGTTGAGAATCTCAAACTGACGCAAACCAAAAAGATCCATCCACAACCTGCCCGGAAAGAAATCTGATACTTCTGAACTTCAAATTGAATCCATTGTTACAGATTACAGAAATGCAATCTCAAACAAATTGGCTAGTCACCCAGTCAGCAGTGATAGTACAAATGAGGAGTGGGCCTCGCTTCAGAAGGTCATCACTGAGTCAGCTGAGAAAACAATTGGTTCTGTGAGGAAAAAAAGGACAAGATTGGTTTGATGAAAATAATGAAGGAATTAAGTGTCTGATCAATACCAAATGGGAAGCCCATCTATCCTATCTTCAAGATCCATCTTCCAATGTGAAGAAATCACATTTCTTGGCACTTAAAGGAAAATGTCAGGCACAAATTAGGGAAATCAAGAATAACTGGTGGCAACAAAAAGCTGAAGAACTGCAAAGACTATCTGATGCCTGTGACTTGCAAAACTTCTATGCTGGTAAAGGAGATATATGGTCCAATTCGATCTTCATCAGGGTCATTGAAGATTGCTGACAACTCCATCACTTTAACTGATAATAGAGAAATTTTACAGCATTGGAGGGAACATTTTTTCTGTGCTTCTAACTCCTGTCTCCAATGTCCGTAATGTCCCTTAGCAGCCCCAACAACCATGGATGGCAGTTCCACCCACATGCAGACTTCACCAAAGCACTCAATCAACTAAAACCAAGAAAGGTGCCCTGGTCCTGATAACATCCCTCTGGATACAAAATGGAGGTATACCCTTGAAGACTAGACTTTTCACACTCATCCCCGTGATATGAGAAACTCGAGAAGTACCTGATGACATGAAGAATGCTACCGTCATCAATATCTTCAAGAAAGGCGATTGTAGCAGAGTCCTGCACAGTGGCCCAGCCCATGAGCTGCTTCGGCAATAGACCGCAATGGGCTTTGAAAGGCTCGAACATACGAAGCCCGTGACGTCATCCCTTGGGCCGGTCTGGGCAGCGCTATGTCATTCGTACGCGGTGAGCCAAGGACAGCGCTGTGGTGGTTCTATGGACTGACTGCTTCAATGTATACAGTGTACTACATGTCAGTAGAGAGTGTTGCATTATGGTCGAGTGGAGATGATCACGTTTGCTGAGGTTTTCAGTTTGACTTCCCCATCTATCCTGTTATTGGAAACAAATGTGGACTGTAGTTCCAAAAGAAAAGAAACTGTGGCCAAAAAAAAAAGTGAAGTAAAAAAGAAGAAACAAACAAACTAGAAACTGCATAATACAAGACTTCTGAACTGGATCCTAAACTTCAAAGTTGCATTTGGTTGGTATTCAAGTCTGTAGTTAGCGGTGATGGGAAAGACTTTAATTTTGTGTGCTGTATGATCTGCAGTGAATTTTAGGTACACATTAAGGAGTCGGACTGATTTTGTCTTTTTCTGACTAGATGAAAAAACTTATGATGAATGAGGTGTGCATGAATGATGAGCATTCTAATGCTCCCGAGTTATCAGACTCCACGACTGTGCCACAATCTGACAAAGTAATGAAGTTTGCTTCATCCAACAGATGAGCTGGAAAGGTATTTAAAGCAAAATTGTGGAATTGAAGAAGATATAGCATCCTATTAGAGAACAAATGGCAAAAAACTATCCAAAACTTCACCAGATCATTAAGAAAGTATTATGTATGCAAGCATCAGGTTCAGCTTCAGAGAGAAATTTCAGTTCAGCGGGCTTCATTCTCAACGCATGACGGTCTCTCCTACACCCAGACAATGCTGATGCTCTTCTTTTCATTCACAGTAATTCAGTTCCACCACCATTGACCAATAAACTACACACATTAAGTAAGGTATGTTCAGGTTTGTTTTTGCTGTTGGCGTATTGCACGTCATTTCAGTTTGTATTTTATTTTGAATCAAATGATAATGAAGTCCTTTGAATATGCTCCATGTTATTTAGATTCATTTTCAGTTAACTTGATGTCAATTCCAGATGAATATTAGATTATAATAAAGTTTTGTTTTTGTGTTTTTAATTATTATTATTATTATTATTATTATTATTATTATTATTATTATTATTATTATTATTATTATTATTAATATTATTATTACAGTTCAGGAGAGATGTCTATTGTTTTATCAAAATACAATTAGCCTACTTTGGAATATGTTATGATGATAAACGGGGCTAAAAGTCAGGTTGTGGGTTTCACAAATAGGAAAAGTCCTCTCAGTTTTAATTACTGCATTGATGGGGTGAATGTCCCTGTAAGTTCCTAGGTGTTAATATAAGGAAAGATCTTCATTGGGGTAATCATACAAATGGGATTGTAAACAAAGGGTACAGATCTCTGCACATGGTTATGAGGATGTTTAGGGGTTGTAGTAAGGATGTAAAGGAGAGGGCATATAAGTCTCTGGTAAGACCCCAACTACAGTATGGTTCCAGTGTAGGGGACGCTCACCAGGATTACTTGATTCAAGAACTGGAAAATGAATGAAAACCTACAACCTGTTTTCCAGTCAGTGACCGGGTCAGGGATGTAATGAATGAAGCATATATAGGCTATTAGTATGATGGTGTCGCCACTCCCAAAGTGATTTTCATTAAGGACTGATAGATGGCATGAAATGAGAATGGAGAGTGTTACTGGAATGAAAGATGACAGGGAAAACTGGAGTACCCGGAGAAAAGTCTGTCCCGCCTCCGTTTTGTCCAGCACAAATCTCACATGGAGTGACCAGGATTTGAACCACAGTATCCAGTGGTGAGATGCCAACGTGCTGCCATCTGAGCCACGGAGGCAAGAACTGGAAAAAATCCAAAGAAAAGCAGCTTGATTTGTTCAGGGTGATTTCTGACAAAAGAGTAGCATTACAAAAATGTTGCAAAGTTTGGGCTGGGAAGACTTGGGAGAAAGAAGACGAGCTACTCGACTAAGTGGTATGTTAAAGATGTTGATTCCCATAGGGAACCTGAAATATTTGTTCCGAGTGAGAACATTTATTATACCAATATAGTTGGTCCGTTATTGGACATTATAAATTTTCCAGCTAACTCATTCCTGGTTGCCAGCGTTTTACCCCAGTGTGCTAAGTTGGGCTCATCAGTTGGTAAATAGCACACCTACCAAGACGCATGGCTAGTGCGTACCGTGGAGGCCTCTGCGTAGGCTACTTGGAGCCTATGTGGAGTGGTATGTTCCGAGCTGTCAGTGGAGAGATGGCGTGGAATGACATTAGTAGATGAATAAGTTTGAGTGTTGTCTTTAAAAGTAGAAAAGATCACAATATGAAGATAAAGTTGGAATTCAAGAGGACAAATTGGGGCTAATATTCATTTATAGGAAGGGGAGTTAAGGATTGTAATAACTTACCAATGGAGATGTTCAATAAATATCCAATTTCTTTGAAATCATTTAAGAAAAGGCTAGAAAAGCAACAGATAGGGAATCTGCCACCAGGGTGACTGTCCTAAATGAGTGATCCAATAGAAGTGTACATTTCGTTGCACACGGCGCCGCGTTATTGCGGGAAAGTAGTGAAGGTTATTCTACTGAGCCCACCCAGTATGGTGGACTGCAGTGGGCTGTATGAGACCAGTGCTATGGACCTGTAAGTGGCCACGTCAAAAGGAAACGACACTGCACAGGCTGGGCTGCCAGAGCCCGTGGTTTGAAGTATTGCGGGGTGGGCCTCTCTGCAGGATTCTGGATCGTAATGTATGTGGTAACTACCATGGTATATCGCTTTTGTCAATTGCAGGTAAAATTTTTGCAAGAATTCTATTAAACTGGCTCCAAGCTATCTCAGAGAGGATTTTGCCTGAATCTTAATGTGGTTTCTGAATCTCCAGAGGCACAACAGACATGATCTTCTGTGTTAGACAACTCCAGGAAAAATGCAGAGAGCAACAGCAGCCTCTGTATTTAGTTTGCTATGTGGAAAGTATTGAGACATTTTGAATGTCCTGAATGTTATGTGGAATTAGTTCAAGCTCTTCATGATGGTATGTCTGGACAGGTTCTTCATGGTAACTCAGTATCAGATTCATTCCCAATCACTCATGGATTGGAACAAGGCTGTGTGCTTGCTCCTACACTCTTTGCACTGTATATGGCTGCCATGCTGCATGAATTATCTGCAAACAACTTAGGCATGGAGATTAAATTTCATTTTGATGGAGGCCTTTTCAATCTGGCAAGACTTTGCTCACAAAAATGTACTCTGGTTACCCGGGTGACAGAACTGCAGTATGTCGATGTTACCGCATCTCCTGCTCTAACACCTGCAGAACTACATCAGTCAGTCAACTGCTATAAAACTGCATGTGATTGCTTTGGTCTTGCCATTAATGTGAAAAAAAAAATGAAGATACTTGCACAACCTGCCCCAGGTTTAACTCTTCCTTAGTTCAGTATCTCCATCTTAGACACAACACTGGAACAGGTTGATCACTTTTCATATCTTCGAAGCATCTTGTCTAAACAGTGTACCTGCGAACAAGATGTTGATAAAAGAATTGGGGTTGCTCATGCAGCATTTTGACGGTTAATGCACAGAGTCTTCATGAATAATGACCTAAAACTGCATACCAAACTCATGGTGTACAAAGCTGTTCTCATTTCCACGCTACTGTAGAGCTGTGAAAATTGGACACACTATCACTGTGATATCAAAAAACATGAGCATTTCCACCAACAAAAAATGAGATGCATCTTGAATATCAAGTGGGAGGACTATGTGACCAACACTGCAGTTCTCGACAAAACACAGCTAAATGGCATTGAGGCAACAATCATCGCTCACCAGGTGAGATGGTTAGGTCATGTTCACCGCAGGAGTGATACCAGGCTTCCCCACCTTTTTTTTTTTTTTTTTACGTTGCACTGACACAGATAGGTCTTATGGCGACGATGGGACAAGGAAGGGCTAGGAGTGGGAAAGAAGCGGTCATGGCCTTCATTGAGGTACAGCCCCAGCATTTGCCTGGTGTGAAAATGGTAAACCACGGAAAACCATTTTCAGGGCTGCCGACAGTGGAGTTCGAACCTACTATCTCCCGAATACTGGATACTGGCCGCACTTAAGCGACTGCTGCTATCGAGCTCGGTACCAAATTCTTTATGGTGAACTTTGCTCCGGCAGTAGAACTCATGGAGCCCCTCTTAAGTGTTTTAAGGACCAGCTGAAACACGTCATGAAGACTGTACAAATATACAGACATGCAAAGAATGTTCTGTGAACCGTTCACTGTGGTGGAACACTACATCCACCACTGTCAACTTGTTTGAAAGAGAACGCTGCAGACATCGAGAGGCCAAGCGAGAAGCAAGAAAGCTCCGTTAATTACAACTCCGTCCTCCTGCATCCGTTCAGTGTGATTTGTGTGGGTGTATGTTTTATGCCAAGACTGGTCTGTTTAGTCATCACAAACACATCGATAAATTGAGTTGAACTGCTCACTTTATGCAGGAAGAATTTATATATACTTGGATCGAGTTACAACAAACGATTTTTGCACTGTATGTTTCATAACACCAGAATGTCCAGCTCCATGGCTAAATGGTTAGCGTGCTGCCCTTTGGTCACAGGGAACCCAGGTTCGATTCCTGGCAGGGTTGGGAATTTTAACCATAATTGGTTAATTTCACTGATATGGGGGCTGAGTGTATGTGTTGTCTTCATCACCATTTCATCCTCATCACGACGCGCAGGTCGCTTACAGATATCAAATCGAAAGACCTGCACCTGGCGAGCCGAACATGTTCTTGGACACTCCCGGCACTAAAAGCCATACGCCATTTCATTTCAACATCAGAATTTTACATTTTTAAACATTACATTCCTTTATTAAATATGTAATTAAAACTAAAATTATGAATGAATTTGGATCGCATTTTTATGTCCTTTTTGCCAGTTGTTAGGTCCTTTTGTGGATAATTTTAGGACTATGTATAGGTCATTTTTAGGAAATAAATAGGTCATCAACTTCCGAGCCCTGGTAACAGTAATGATAAGAAATCAGATATCACTCTTCTCAGCTTAAATTCACAGTGTAAACTGAAGAAAGGTTAGTTATATATGTGTATGACCATGAGGTCTCCTCCCAACAACAATTAGTCAGTAAACAAATAAAAATGTTCTTGTATTTCATATCTGATAACATTAGAAGTAATATATTTTACTTGCTGCCAAACACTTGTCTTAGTTTTCCAGAGCACAGGAAGTTGAGTTGATAAAGCATTGTTTACAGTCATTAACAGAAAATAGGGCACTACATGCTGTGAATGATAAAGACAAGCCATATCAGTAGACTACATGAGACTGGAATGAGGGATAACACTACTGGTATATTCCAAATTGACATTTTTGGAATAAGACAATTATGTTGTCAAAAGTATATTTGCTTTCTCTCCTGTGATTACTTTTAAACAAAATTTTAATATTTATATATCTAGGGAACAAAGTGGAGTTTTATCCTTGAGGGAATTGATCCAATAATAAATAATAATAATGTTATTTGCTTTACATCCCACTAACTACTTTTATGGTTTTCAGAGACGCTGACGTGCCGGAATTTAGTCCCACGGGAATTCTTTTATGTGCCAGTAAATCTACCAACACCAGGCTGACGTATTTAAACACCTTCAAATACCACCAGACTGAGCCAGGATCGAACCTGCCAAGTTGGGGTCAGAAGACCAGCGCCTCAACTGTCTGAGCCACTCAGCCTGGCAAAGGGAATTGATCCACCAAAAGGATAAAGTTCAACTTGATCTCTTCATATCATATTTCATTCCCTTATACATTATTTTATTTACTTATAATATGTATTTTTTTATTCAATATAAATTAAGTGAAATCTATAGTATGATCAATATTGCCTTGAGTTTTGGTATATCAATAGTTACTAAAAGAATTTGTTGTTTATAAATTACTCTTCTTTTCTTTTTTGCTTTAGTTGCACTGAAACAGATAGGTCTTATGGCGACGATGGGACAGGAAAGGCCTAGGAATGGGAAGGAAGCGGCCATCGCCTTAATTAAGGTACAGCCCCAGCATTTGCCTGGTGTGAAAATGGGAAACAACGGAAAACCATCTTCAGGGCTGTCGACAGTGGGATTCGAACCCACTATCTCCCGGACGCGAGCTCACAGCTGCGTGCTCCTAACTGCATGGCCAACTCGCCCGGTGTATAAATGACTAATACCCAATAAATATTAATATAGATATCATAATTTGTTTAGTGAAAAATGAACATTTTATTCCCTCCAGGCAAATCTCATTGCATTACAGCCCTACTAAGCAACCAGTGCTCAACTCAAAAGCCTGCAGATTATGAGGTGATGTGTGGTAGAGCAATCAATCCTTTTGGCTGTTATTCTTGGTTTTATTGACTGGGACTGCTATCTCACTGTCAGATAGCTCCTCAATTGTTCTCACACAGGCTGAATGGACCTCAAACCAACCCTTAGATCCAAATAAAAATTCCTCACCTGGCTGAGATTCAAACTTGGGTCCTCCGAGTGAGAGGCCGGTTCGTTATTCCTAGACCCTCAGGTATTAAAGTACTTTTTTATTCCCTCAAGGACTAAAGTGTTGCTTTAGCTATGCAAACCCGTCAATTAATATAACTTAATAATGCATAACAGAACAAAATTAACTTCATTGCTTAACATTTTGTAGCTGTATCTGGCTGAACTTCGTTTATGCTCCCTAATAGTGGACATATCATTAGGAAGAGGATATCAAGTAATGAAAAAAATAATCTAAGCTAGGAATGAACTGATAGAATAGACCTATTTGTTCGGATGGTGGGATCAAACTAATTTTCATTCCCCAGAGCACCGAGGATGACACTGCTCCAAGAGCAGTTTGATAAAGTGAAGAATGGGTAAAGGCAATCAGTGTAAAGAAAAGACAGGAGTTCAGTAGCCTTGCTAAGGTTAGTGATCTGGCTGCATGACAGCAGATCAGTAGCCATGCTAACCTGTCAGCCATTCTGTTTTCAAAGAGGTGTCAAGACGTCAAAGTGCTCAAGACTGCCCTTGATTTATTTATCAGGCTTTTGGCTGAGAATTTTCTCCATCACTTACAGCTTGAACCAATAGATCAGCAGAGCAACACCCAGTTCAAGGACATTCTGGATTCCCAAAATATGCATGATATGTATTAGATACTTCCTGAATAGCAATATTCTCAACTGCTCAAGACCAGCCTTTTAAGTTCTTCATTTGTTTGGTTCATTCTATGTAAGCAAGCCTTTTACTGTTCTGTTATGAAATTGACCAAGTCCAAGTAACATGTGGATTAAATAGAATTTAACCTGGAACTCTATGCTATTGTATCGCAAAACCTTGTTCCAAGCTTACAGTAGAACATGTTGTACAGTCCCAACATAAATAAATGAATACATGCCCTATCTCAGGCCACAGTGTTTTTCATTTTGCTGAAAAGAGTGAATAAATATGCGTATATGCAAGTGCTGTTGTTAAAAATAAATAAATCCCCTGGCACTATCGGCTCTGATGGACCGTGGGCCTACCGAGCAATTGCTGGTCAGCCCTGCCCAAAGGGCTACAGATTATGAGGTGTCATGTGATCAGCACGACAAATCCTCTCAGCCGTTATTCTTGGCATTTGAGATTGGGGCCACTATCTCACCATCAGATAGGTTTTCAATTGTTATCACGTAGGTGAGTGGACCTCAAACCATCCCTCAGATGCAGGTAAAAATCATTGACTTGGCCAGGAAGTGAACATGGGGCCTCCAGGTAAGAGGCAGGCATACTACCCCTACACCACAGGGCCGGCTTTTATTATAAAATACATAATATTATTTGGTCATCATAATGTGTTTGGTTATGAAGATGGCAAACACAGATTTTTTTTTTTTTTTTTTTTTTTTTTTTTTTGCTAGTTGCTTAACGTCGCACCGACACAGATAGGTCTTATGGCGACGATGGGACAGGGAAGGGCTAGGAGTGGGAAGGAAGCGGCCGTGGTCTAATTAAGGTACAGCCCCAGCATTTGCCTGGTGTGAAAATGGGAAACCACGGAAAACCATTTTCAGGGCTGCCGACAGTGGGGTTCGAACCTACTATCTCCCGAATGCTGGATACTGACCGCACTTAAGTGACTGCAGCTATCGAGCTCGGTAATACGGATTTTCATCAGTCCAATTTCACAACAACACACCTTCTACTTACCACTGCCTGCTGAGACTGACAGCATACATACGTCTCTCTCACACGTTTTCACCAAATATTGCAGTGGTGGGGGATAGTTGGAGCGCTGGTCAGACATGGTTATACTCAGGGGCACAATAGCATGCGAGGGGTATTTGCAGGTGCGGTTTCTCCATAAGGGCTGCAAGGATGCAGCCCCTCCCATTGCTTAGCGAAGGCGAACAGAAATATAATTGCATATCCGAAACGTTTACTTCCTTTGAAGTAATTAAACTAGTGTAACTCATTCTAAATCTGCCAGGGCTAGAGAAGGTGAGTGCAGTGGCACTCCAAAGAGTATGTGAAACACTGTCACAAGCAAGCAGCAACGCTGCATTCCCACTGTTCGGGCTGTGTCCTACTCACATGCTCTGCGCATGGAGGAAGCGGAAAGGGAGTCGGGCGCATCAGCTTGCTAGCCAGACTGCAGCCTGACCAGCCCCCAGCCAGGCGGTTGCAGTATTCTCGAAGAGCAAGTAGTGTGTCGTATTTGTTGCGCCTTCTAAAAGTCAGTATTTATAAAGTGTACAGTGTGCATTTACCAGTTTCATTGCCTCAAGGAGACTGTTAATTGTAGTTAAAATTTTATGAATAGACATGGAAAAAAATAGTATTAGGTATTTATAAGGCATTTCATTTTCACAATTAACACTTGCTGAGAAAAATGCCGGTCTTCCTACATCTGATTTGTTTATGTTTCCATCCGCCAAGTTGACAACAAACTAACATGAGAAAGTTTAATTCTTCAGTGTATAAGAAGTGGAAGTGGTTAACTGGTTGTGACAAGAGAAATGCTCTGTTTTGCTTCCCGTGTTTGTTGTTTGGTGGTGATGTAATTTGGACAAAAACCGGATTAGTGGATTTGAAGCATTTAGGAGAAAAGGCTAAAAAACATGAACAATCAGCTAAACACCTCAAGAATGAGGTTGACATGCTAGGAACGTGAATACTGCTTCACAACTAAGAAGGCCTACAGACAAGAAACAAACAGACATAACCGATAAATACTCTCAAAATAATAGACTATAAATTTCTGTGGTAAATTTGAACTTCCACTATGACGCAATGATGAGAGTGATCATTCATCAAATTCTGGCATTTTCCGAGGATTATTAGAATTTGTTGGGAAGTTGGATGATTCTCTCAAAGCCCATTTATTGAAGTCCACCATCTTTGGGGAAACATCCAAGGTTATCCAGAATGAGCTTCTAGAATGTACTGTATTCTAATAATAATGTTATTTGCTTTACGTCCCACTAACTACGCTTTTACAGTTTTTGGAGATGCCGAGGTTCCAGAATTTTGTCCCACAGGAGTTCTTTTTCATGCCAGTAAATCTACCAACACGAGGCTGACGTATTTGAGCACCTTCAAATACCACCGGACTGAACCAGGATCGAACCTGCCAAGTTGGGGTCAAAAGGCCAGCGCCTCAACCGTCTGGGCCACTCAGCCCGGTGTACTGTATTCTTGAGGTGTGTAAAGAAGAAATAACAAGTGAAATTAAATGAACAAAATTTTTAGCTATAATGTTGGATGATACGATGGATGTTTCTGAACTTACTCAATAGGTTGTTGTTTTCCAGTATGAAGTAGATGGTGCTGTGTACGAGAGATTCTGGGGATTCTTTATTGCTGAAACTCAGAAGACTTGCACAGTGTATTTTAGAATGGCAAAACTGGTAAACTTATTGTGCAAACATACAACAAGGCAGTGGTGTACAATTAAAAAGTCCTACCAACATGCACATTTTGTACATGACCATGCGGATCAGTTAATTTAATTATGGAGAAAGCCGCATCACAGAATCAACAAGCCCGAATTTTCTTCAGCAGTCTCGCCGCAATACCAGCATTTTTTCCAAATTGCCTTCACCGTTAGCCGTGTTGGACGGCATAACTAAAATGACCCCTCGCAGATGTTAATACCAGGTGGAATTTTAATAGCCTACTTGTTAACACAGTCTGCGAAAATAAAAGGTCTCTTCAAGAGTGTTTCCAGGAACTTCAAAATAACAGGAATCAAGCAACTGTACAAGCAGCCACTAGGCTTTTATGCATGATAAATGATCATGACTTCAATTTCTGGCTTACTTTTTTCCACCACATCATGCCTCATGTGGAATTACTGTACAGCCAGCTACAACATTGTTTTGCTAACTTATTCAGTATTCATAAGACACTAAATGAATTTCTCCAGGCTATCAATATAGAGAGAAACAAGATCCCTTTATTAATCGATCAACCTGAAGAAAACCCTCCTCCAACGAGGAAAAGAAAGGGAAACAATGAAGACATAGTTGTAAAAGAGATGTGTGACACTGTTTCCTGTCAGGCAAAAGAAAGATTTGCTTTCACTAAGCGCTTGATTGTTTTATATCAAAGACAGTAGTTTGGAAGTCTCTCCGGACTTACGAAGATGTACGGGACAATGTTGAGAACTGGAGTTAGTGAATGCTGCACAGAAGTATTCACTCTGTCCCGAATAATACTGAGCACACCCATGGCAACGACTGAACCTACTCTACTTTAAAACAAGTGAAAATGTTTTTAAGGAGTACAATGTCAGAAGAACGATTTTCAGCATTGGTAGTGATTAGTATAGAAAAGAATATGATGGACAGTATTATCAATTTCAACAACATAGTGACTAACAAATTCACTTGTCATAAAGAAAGGAGAATGGATGTTGTGTATAAGTAAATGTGAAAGTGGAAAAAGAAACAGCCTTGTTAAATTAAGTGTATATTATTTCTGTGCATTAAATAATGTTACAATTTATTGCTGACTTGAAAACTAGAAATCGGTAGTGTTTGACTGATCAAAAGTTTAATAAATAGTACGGATAATTTAAGTGTGTTCTTTAGATTAATCATATTGCAAAGTTAGCTGCAGCCCTACCAAGAGGGAAATCCATAAGCCACCACTGGGTGCTTGTCTTGGCAATTGCTGTCATAGAGAGTAAGAGAAGCAGGAGGTTGCCAAGGAGAAGAGAGAATGGTTTAACTCAGTCTATTAAAAATTCCAGAGATTCCTCATTAAATAATAATAATAATAATATTAATATTAATAATAATAATAATTGTTACCGAGTTTTTGTGGTAGTTAAGCATGAAAGAAGGTGCTGGGTGGTGAATAGGTCTCAAGCTACTAAAGAGAAATTAAATTTTAAAATTTAACAAGGTTATATTTTCTTTTCAAAATTAGGTAACAACAAATAGAACAGGTACTTAGTAGCCGAAATACAACTTGAAATGTACAATTACAGGGATTAAAGAATTTGGGCTTCGAGCCCTGAAAACACAATTCTTGAGCAACTAGCTCAACTTTACGATATACCAATTTCAACAAAAGGGGCAGAAGACCCCACTCAAACCCTGGAGCCCTTGCTCCAAATTACACAGCAAAGCCTCCTCGAGGCATACAACTCTCAGTTTTAGAAAAGAGCCACTCGCTCTTAAAGTTAAGCCTCTCCCAGGCCACACCAAACTCAACTTTCAAGTTGTCCTCAAAGGACATATACACAGGGGTAAAATACCCAACCTACTGAGGTCTATTAGGTGAGAAAAGATTAATACATGACCTCTAAAATACAACTTGAGAGGAGGCGAACTTGCACTCCTAATACACTTTGCTTAAGACCTACTTGGCACTAGGCCGTTAATACAAGGGCTAATCCCATACTACAGAGGTGACTTAAAGGCAATTTACATTACATTACGGGAGAATTGGTTGAGAAAAATAAGTTCACCTCAAGACGATGTGAGTGGGAACTCGAGAGGGTTAGCACTCTCTATCCCATAATGTAGCTTTACAAGAGAATAGAAGAAAAGAGTAGTTACATTTTAGGAAAAGGTTACATGATGGAAAACGCTTCGAACCCGCCGCGAGAGTTAAACTGCCGACCTAGCAAGAAAAGAAGATATTAATAGGCCATTACCTGGTAGTAGATCGCTGCCGAGGAAAGAGGCGCTTCCCGCCTCCTGCTATGTACTTAATACACTGAAAGATGGAACAGAAGTGGCCCGGAGACCCTAAAATCAGCAGTTTAAATACTCTCGCAGAAAATTCTAGGCGTTAGGGGAAAGAAAACACCCTCCCACAAAGATTTTATTGGGTAGGACCCCGCAACAGATACAAGATGGGGGAAGATACCCTTGATTGGCCAGAAATTCATTGAAGAAATTCGTGATTGGATACATTCAAAGCAAGGGGAAGAAAGGGGTAAATATTGCCAACTTAAACAATGACAGAAAGAAATTTAACAAAGAACAAACTCCTGAAATTAAATTTTCTCCAACAAAATAGTTCTTTGACTCCGCACTAGGTTGCACTATTGTTGATCTTCAGTAGTGTCCTCTAGAAGAGAAAGTTCACACTTCTTAATACAAGCAAAACAAAAGTACGTCGAAAATGACACAGTTCACAAACTCAAAATTTTCCACGTGGTGACATCTTCTGAGAAAGTAGAGAATTAATAGAATAGATAAAGTTCAACCTTCCTCCAGAAGAGGAGTTTCAGCTGGCGCAACTTTTAAATAAACGGTGTAGAGGTGTACCGCCGGGTACAGACCTCCCCCCCCAAAAGTTCCTCCAGGGGTGACACATGAAATCAGTTTGAAACAAAGTCCAAGTAATGATGTTGATACGAAGATAGATAGCAGAAGCATTTACAAGATTTCTTAATTCAGTTTCAAAATATTGTTGTTGCAGGTGAAAGTCTTTATGTTTGTAGAATTTGAATTTCTGAAGATAAACTTTTAATACTTAAAGGTGAAGAAAAATTTTGCAATGTCCACCAAATATTGTAGTTGAATGCCCAAGTGTAGTTATTGCTTATGGTGACTGTCCATATAGTTGATGTAGATTGAGTCGAATGGCCGGACCGGCCGTTGCAGCTTGCGTCCAACGGAGGCCGCTCGGACCCCTCAAGTACCCTGAGATACCGCTCGCCCGCACTATGAGGGGAGCAGAGGTGTTGAAGTACGCCGCGCCCGCGGTGAACAGATACAGGCTGCGGGCATGTAGTAGGTCGTGCGCCGCACATCAGCCTTGGCCGGGAGGAGAGCTCCGGCTCGCCGTGCACATGTCGTCCTCGCTGGAGAGGAGGGGGCCCATCCCCCTCCCCAGTCGCTGCACGGTGCTGCGCGGCTGCGGGGGCGCTGAAACATTAAAGCTAGGCGGCAGAATTGTGTTGGACAATCATTTTCTTTGAGGGCACAGGCTTGTAGAGAGAGTGAGGGGCCAGCGGCGTGCAGATATTCATGGTATTCATTAAGCCACTGTGTAGAGTGGAGCAGGAGACGGGAGCGTGGTAATGGCCGTGGCAAAGACAGGATGGCAGTTTAATGGGTCGGGGCAGGTTTCACAAACATGCTTACATAAGAAACAAAATCCTATAGAAGGGGCAGAATGCCTTAAAAGTGAAACTCAAAAAAAATATAACCTTCATATCCTTTCAAAATAATATGAAGCAAGTTAACACAGAAATTACACCGGTTTCACCTGGGACAGGTGAACTCTAAATATCCTCTCGGTGGCTGGATTACTTAGCAATAAGGTAACCGGCGTAAGAAAATCGAGAATGATACAAGGCCCATGAAATCTGGGGGCAAGCTTGCCCGCGGGAACAAAATTTTTGACCATAACCTGGTCACCTACCTTCAAAGTGGTGGGTCTCCGTCCACGATCATACCTTTCCCTAACCTTTTCATGAGACACTTTAAGATTGGCTTTAGCCTTCTTCCAAAGATCTTTAATGTTGTCCGGATCTATTGTCTCGGGCAGAATGTCATTCAGAGACCAGAGGTTAGAGAGCGGCGTGTTGGGAACAAACTTGAACATCAAAGAAGCTGGAGTAAACTTGTGAGATTCATGAACCGCCGAATTCAAAGCAAAAGCTAACCAATGCAGGGACGTGTCCCACCTGGAAGGATCTTCATGATGATAAGCAATGAGAGCGGACCTGAGATTACGGTTAACTCGTTCAGCCAGAGATGGTTGCGGGTAATAAGCAGAAGTAGTTACATGAGATATTGATAAGTCAAAACAGAATTTACGAAATAAATTAGATGTAAAAGCCTTAGCATTATCAGATACAATATATTGACACGGACCAAAAGAAGCAAAAATAGAATTTAAGCAGGTAATGGTGGACTGAGCGGTAGCCAGCTTAGTCGGAAATAACCAGGAAAATCTAGTAAAACCATCTACACATACAAGGATAAATTTGTTGGCATTTCCCTTCGACTGGGGGAAGGGTCCTACATAATCAATATACAGGCGTTCCATGGGGCGCGATGCTTGATGAGAAGACAAAAGGCCTACCTTAGTGGACATGGTTGGTTTACTAAGCAAACAAGATTTACAGGCTTTTACAAGTTCACGAATTTCACCGTCCATACCTTTCCAGATGAACCTTTCACGAATCTTTTCACGAGTTTTAAAGATTCCAAGATGCCCCCCCAATGGGGTCTCATGATAGTATTTGAAGATCATAGGTACAAGAACCGCTGGAACAACAACTTTCATCAACTTATCATGCCTCGAAGGGCAACATAGAACACCATTCCTAAGAACATAAGGGACAGCATGTTCCCCAGAAGAAAGGGTTTCCATTATCGGAGCCAGCGTCGGATCTTCACGTTGGTATTTCTCAATATCCCTAAAAAGCATGGGAGCATCTGTTAAGATGGCATTAACACCAGATAGTATGGACTCGGAAGATGATGAACTGTCGACCGGTTCGTGGGTCTCTACGTCGTTATAAAACATACGGCTGAGTCCATCGGCGACAACATTTTCAGTACCTCTGATATGCCGTACATCGAATTGGAAGGCAGAAATACGGATGGCCCAACGGGCTATACGACCTGTACGACGCGGCCTACCTAAGACCCAGCTTAAGGCTTGGTTATCTGTCTCCAGGTCGAATTTGACATGTTCCAGATAGAGACGGAACTTTTCTAAGGCAAATAAAACTGCCAAACCTTCGAGCTCATAGATGGAATACTTGGCTTCTTGAGCCGACAAAGTCCTAGATGCATAGGCGATGGGGCGCCTCCCTAGTTCAGTCTCTTGAAGAAGGACTGCAGCTACCGCTGACGACGACGCGTCGGTTTGGACGATGAATTTCTTCGAGAAATCAGGCATAGCAAGAACAGGGGCATTACAAAGAGCTAATTTAAGGTCTTCAAAAGCGGCTTGTTGGGAAGGTCCCCACTCGAATTTGATGCCTTTCCTACGAAGAAGGTTTAAGGGCGCCGCTCTATTAGCAAAGTTAGGAATGAACTTTCTGAAGAAATTCACCATACCAATGAATCTGGCGATACCTTTAATGTCCTTGGGAGGTTTAAAATCACGGATGGCCTGTGTTCTAGAATGATCGACAGCTACACCATCAGGTGACACAATATGCCCAAGGAAAGACATAGAGGGCTTAGCGAAGGCAACCTTGGACAACTTAACAGTTAACCCCGCCTTACGAAGGCGATCGAGAACTTCTCGCAGATGATCTAGATGCTCTTCAAAAGTCTCTGAAAATACGACGACATCATCCAAGTAGTGATATAAGTACTCAAATTTGATGTCGGAGAAGACCCTATCTAGTAGCCTAGTGAGTACAGCTGCTCCCGTGGGGAGCCCGAAAGGCACGCGGTTGTATTCATATAAATTCCAGTCCGTGGCAAACGCTGTAAGGTGTTTAGACTCTTCGGCAAGGGGAATTTGATTATAGGCCTGATTCAAGTCCAAGATAGTGAAGAACTTGGCCTTACGAAACCATGAAAAGCAAGAATGAAGGTCGGGAAGGGGCACAGATTGCAACACCACCTTCCGATTGAGAGCCCTGTAATCAATGACAGGCCTGAAGCCTCCTTGGGGTTTCGGGACTAGAAAAATAGGCGAAGAATACGCTGACTTAGAGGGCCTAATAATACCATCCTTCAACATCTGATCGATGATTTCTTTCAGAGCCTTCATTTTAGGTGGAGATAGCCTATACGGTGGAAAACGGACAGGAATCGAGTCCGTGACCTCAATTTTGTATTCAATAAGGTCAGTAACACCAAGAGTATCAGAGAACACCTCGGGAAACGACTGACACAGTTTGCGAATACTATCAGCCTGCTCCTCAGGTAGATGTCTAAGGTCTAACAACATCTCATCCTGGGTAGGCGAAATAGATGAACATGATACAGAATTACACTTTAATAGTGGGATTTTATAACTAGAAGCAAATTTGAATGTGCACGACCTAGACCGGAGATCGAGCACAAGACCAGTGTGAGAAATAAAGTCAGCTCCCAATATAATGGGGCAAGACAATTGCTTGGCCACAAACAATTTAACTTTCCATGTAAACTTAAAAACACGAATTTTGACCAGTAAGGAACCTAGAATTTCTAATGGAGATGAATTAGCCGAAACGTATTGAACAGGAGAAGAGACATAGTCAGGGAGTTTGCAAACAGATTTCAATTTAGAATACCAATCAGCCGAAATAATGGAGCAAACACTGCCTGAATCTAAGAGAGCTGTTATAGGCTCGTTATTTAACTCAATCTTAAGAAAAGGAACAGGTGCGGGGGTATCCGCCGCAATCCTAAGACACTCTCTGGGGCATTCAAAAAAAGAATTTGAAGATTGCTCATTCCCTGAATTCTCGACCCTTTTGCCCGGGGCTGAGCCTTGGAAAGCAGAATTAGTCGACTCAGCCGAAGCCGCTAGTCACTTTTTATTATTGGAATAGCTGGAATTTGCACCAGAAGTTGAGCAGGAGGGGGTGCTATTTGAGTTTGGGCAATTCTTGGCGATATGTGAGAAAGCCCCACATTTAAAGCAGCCTTGTGATGAGCCAGCTCCATTCCTAGTCCCACTTGGCTTGATCAGTGGACACTTGTTGCGCAGATGGTCAGGCGACCCGCAAGCATAACATTTACGGAGATTGACTGATCGGCGAGGTGGAGGCCGAGTGTTACTAAAGGAAGGCGGGGGTTCTTTCGCTACACGCAAAGAATCGGCGTATCTAACTCCTTCCGCTGAGACGGCCAACGCTTCAAGTTCAGAGAAAGTTTGCGGGCATGCCGCAAAACACAAGTATGATCTATAAGATGGTGATATGCCTTCCACAATAGCTTGTACAATTTGATCCTCAGGGAAGTGAAGAGCAAACACCCTAGTGTAGAATTTGATATCTTGTATGAAATCAGCCAAGTTTTCATCCAAGCGCTGTACACGGTAATAGTACTTCTGAATCAGGGAGGACCTGGCCCTAGCCGGGATGAAGTTAGCTAGCAAATGGGCATGGAAATCCTCAATAGATGATTGCTCGGCAATGGCTCTTACGATTTTATCAGAGAGAATACCAATAGCATACGGATAGATAATTTGCAAAATTTGACATGGCGAAAGAGAAAAAACAAGAGCATGATCCTGAAATTCCACTAGAAATCTTAAAAATGAAATTACGTCACTGGTGGTGTTGACGGAAAACTTAGAGATACCTCTAAGCAACATTGCCAATGGATGAGGCAAGCTGCTGAACCCAGGTGTCATAGTCGTTAAAGGTTTCAAGGGCAAAGAAGTTAATTCAGAGCGGATGTTACTCAATGACGCACGGCGTTCAGATTCGTTGTTCGATGGGGCAGAGATAGTTTGAGCAGCAACGGTTATCCTATTGACTTCTCCCTGAGGAGGCTCTTCCTCGTTACCTACATTCACCGTGGCGGGTTGATCAGTTTTGGGAGGAGCTTCGCCGGTTAGCAATTGAGTGACCTTATTAGACAATTCAGAAATAGTTTCAAGGAGCGTATTAACTTGCTTCCTCTGAACGTCATTCACCTTTAGAGACAATAGATCATTAACTCTATTTGCAAAGTGATACAGCCTGCCTTGCACACGCTTAATTTGATTAGGAGATGGATCGTTTTCATCAAAAAAGCTGACTACCGATGCTAGCCCAGTAATATTTTCGACGATCGTGGAAAGAGAATCATCAATTTCTTTCTCTCCCAAATTGGGGATGGAAATGGGTAAATCAAGGGACTCTCTAAGCTTGTTAGTGTCTATTGCAACCGTGCCTCCAGATTGCACATTTCTAATAGTCAATTCATATATCAACTCCTCCTTGCGCAAATAGTTAAGAAGGAGAACATCGCGAGGGCCGGGCATGATGACAGAACGAATTTGAAAAACTCACAAATGCCAGCAACTGAGACAATGGTTAGAGTTTGAATTAAAGCAATGTTTGACCGTCAAGAGGGACAAAATTGAGACCCATTCAACCACGCTCTGCTACCACTTGTTACCGAGTTTTTGTGGTAGTTAAGCATGAAAGAAGGTGCTGGGTGGTGAATAGGTCTCAAGCTACTAAAGAGAAATTAAATTTTAAAATTTAACAAGGTTATATTTTCTTTTCAAAATTAGGTAACAACAAATAGAACAGGTACTTAGTAGCCGAAATACAACTTGAAATGTACAATTACAGGGATTAAAGAATTTGGGCTTCGAGCCCTGAAAACACAATTCTTGAGCAACTAGCTCAACTTTACGATATACCAATTTCAACAAAAGGGGCAGAAGACCCCACTCAAACCCTGGAGCCCTTGCTCCAAATTACACAGCAAAGCCTCCTCGAGGCATACAACTCTCAGTTTTAGAAAAGAGCCACTCGCTCTTAAAGTTAAGCCTCTCCCAGGCCACACCAAACTCAACTTTCAAGTTGTCCTCAAAGGACATATACACAGGGGTAAAATACCCAACCTACTGAGGTCTATTAGGTGAGAAAAGATTAATACATGACCTCTAAAATACAACTTGAGAGGAGGCGAACTTGCACTCCTAATACACTTTGCTTAAGACCTACTTGGCACTAGGCCGTTAATACAAGGGCTAATCCCATACTACAGAGGTGACTTAAAGGCAATTTACATTACATTACGGGAGAATTGGTTGAGAAAAATAAGTTCACCTCAAGACGATGTGAGTGGGAACTCGAGAGGGTTAGCACTCTCTATCCCATAATGTAGCTTTACAAGAGAATAGAAGAAAAGAGTAGTTACATTTTAGGAAAAGGTTACATGATGGAAAACGCTTCGAACCCGCCGCGAGAGTTAAACTGCCGACCTAGCAAGAAAAGAAGATATTAATAGGCCATTACCTGGTAGTAGATCGCTGCCGAGGAAAGAGGCGCTTCCCGCCTCCTGCTATGTACTTAATACACTGAAAGATGGAACAGAAGTGGCCCGGAGACCCTAAAATCAGCAGTTTAAATACTCTCGCAGAAAATTCTAGGCGTTAGGGGAAAGAAAACACCCTCCCACAAAGATTTTATTGGGTAGGACCCCGCAACAGATACAAGATGGGGGAAGATACCCTTGATTGGCCAGAAATTCATTGAAGAAATTCGTGATTGGATACATTCAAAGCAAGGGGAAGAAAGGGGTAAATATTGCCAACTTAAACAATGACAGAAAGAAATTTAACAAAGAACAAACTCCTGAAATTAAATTTTCTCCAACAAAATAGTTCTTTGACTCCGCACTAGGTTGCACTATTGTTGATCTTCAGTAGTGTCCTCTAGAAGAGAAAGTTCACACTTCTTAATACAAGCAAAACAAAAGTACGTCGAAAATGACACAGTTCACAAACTCAAAATTTTCCACGTGGTGACATCTTCTGAGAAAGTAGAGAATTAATAGAATAGATAAAGTTCAACCTTCCTCCAGAAGAGGAGTTTCAGCTGGCGCAACTTTTAAATAAACGGTGTAGAGGTGTACCGCCGGGTACAATAATAATAATAATAATAATAATAATAATAATAATAATAATAATAATCGTACGGCCTCAGCTGCCGGTACTGTGTGCAGACATTTCAATTTGACGCCATCTGGCTGTCTGCTCATCAATTTCGAGGTTCCATTTTACTCTAGGCCTACTAGATGGCAGACCGAGTAAACCGAAGCTCTCTTGAGCATCTATGGCTGAGATTTAATTAATATTGTTGGGTGAACAGCAATTGTGTCACCAGAGATCTTTCACATGCCCACATCGTATGACATGGAGTGTTGAATGGACTTTTTTCCCGCCCTTCAAAAATCCGACTACATCTGCCGGGTTTGAACCCGCTATCTTGGGATCCGGAGGCTGACACTCTACCACTGATCCAGAGAGGCAGCTATAAGATGCCATAATGGTGACCATTGAGGCACATCATTTTGTTCACAGAGACTTGTAGACTGACTGCTGAAAGATACTCTCTCTCTCTCTCTCTCTCTCTCTTTTTTTTTTAAGTCACACTAACACATCAAATGTTTTCAGTGACAGAAGGATGGGGAAAGGCTAGGATTGGGAAGGTAGTAGGTGTGACCTTAGTTAGGTATCTTTTGCTTGGTGTGGAAATGGGAAACCACAGAAAACCATCTTCAGGGTTGTCGATGGTGGAATTAGTACCCGCCATCTCCCGAATACAAGCTCACAGCTGCGCAATCCTAACTGCATGGCCAACTTGCTCAGAAGGTACAAAATAGTACATAAAATTTATGTACAATATATGTCAAAATGGTTTCTTCTCTTCTTTGAGCTGGATTTACTTCCTCGTTACCCCCAGACAACACAAGCTCTACCACCATGAACAGTTTTGTACAAAACGGAACTTTTTTTTTTGGAGACTTCTTTATAAGTGCTTCCAGTCTTTTCTTCTCTCTTCTCTTTATATCCTGGAACTCAGTAAGTCTTATTCTTCGATCACCCATAATAGGAGCAATGACTTTGAAACTTACAAATTGCCGGGCTGAGTGGATCAGACGGTAAAGGCGCTGGCCTTCTAACCCCAACTTGGCAGGTTCGATCCTGGCTCAGTCAGGTGGTATTTAAAGGTGCTCAAATACGACAACCCCGCGTCGGTAGATTGACTGGCACATAAAAGAACTCCTGTGGGACTAAATTCCGGCACCTCGGCGTCTCTGAAGACCTTAAAAAGTAGTTAGTGGGATGTAAAGCAAATAACATTATTATTATTATGAAACTTACAAATCACTGAATAAACATTAACGTACACTCAAAACATCACCTATTACAGTAGAGTGTTCACTTATAATCCAGGATAAGGTTGTTAAGGAAAGGTGTAAGGCTACTTCTTATATAGGTTAGTTTTTATAGTGATTTTCTGAACGTAAATATTTAGAGGTAGATGATGAGGAAGAAAATAAAGACACTTACCTTAGGAGCATGGGTTGCTTGTTGTTGACAAATAAATAACAAAGGCAATATTTGAAATGTAAAACATTTATTAGCATTGTATAAAATGTTTAATTAAAGCTACTGGATTCGATAAATAATATTAGATTTCACTTGTCATATAATTACATTGAGATACGGTATACATTAAGATTCTACAAAAATACAAAAATGGAAACCAAACAGCAAAGATATTTTAAGGATGACAACTTTGATACTGTACTAGGTATTTTCCATCACTTTTAGTTGCACGTTATAAATTATATTACAGTATTGTAAAGGTGGAATTATAAAATCTAAATTTTCACAAGTTGATCACTTTTAGTGTTGATCCATTTCTGAGTTTCTGATGTCTTCCTGTTGATATTTCTTATTTGCAGAGAAATTGAATAGCCAAATAAAATTCCTCCTCCATGTAGCTATGCAGACAGCTGTTTGATATAAAGGATGGTCAGAAACAATGTGAACCAAGTATATGAGCGTTAGAGCATTGGTCATACTGATAAGTAATTTGAAAAAACTACATCAGTATCTCACACGGTTATAATTTTATCAGCTGTTGAAGTTAGCCAATCAGATCGCTTCATGGGCGAATTCAAATGGACTTTACGAGGCGGTTTTGCTAAATCTGCACGTGGCTTGGTCGAACTTGAGAGCCATGCTGAGAAATGAGCATCAAACACTAACACAGCGTGGGTTTCAGCCATAACCACCGTAGCGAGCTTGCTATGGGGCGAGCCTATCAGCAGGGAGGTCCTTGTTCAAGTCCCTCTTCTGAAGGAGTTTATTTCTTCTATTGGCACTTTCAAGCCGGTCATAAGCCACGTGCAATCTGATTGGCTAACTTCAGCAGCTGATAAAATGACAACACTGCAAGATACGTGATTTTTTTCCAACTATTTATCAGTATGACCAACACTCTAACGCTCATATATCTGGTTCACATTGTTTTCGACCACCCTGTATATATAAAACAGGTATATCCATCTTGAAGTAAATTACTATCAGATTTTATTTAATGGATCACAAAGCTTTAGTAGGTACTTAAACATTGAGGTGTGAAAATTATTAGACTCAAATTAAATTGCATTAGTTCTTAGCCCTTATAATTTGATTCATAGAACTCTCTCTCTCTTTCAGTCAAATATTCATCCTAATTACTACACCTCGTGAAATACTGTATTATTCCCATTTTTAAAATATTACTTTGAGATTAAACATTTATCTTTGGTCTGTTGCTATTCCTACAACATCAGTCTCCAGGGGTTTGGATAGTAAATAATACAAAGCACAGCGAATTATACCAGCGCTCAAGTAATGCCAAATATCACAGAACCAACTTTATGTTTCCATTTATCTAATTACACCAAAGTCCGGCTCCATGGCTAAATGGTTAGCGTGCTGGCCTTTGGTCACAGGCGTTCCAGGTTCGATTCCCGGCAGGGTCGGGAATTTCATCCATCATTGGTTAATTTCCCTGGCATGGGGGCTGGGTGTATGTGTTGTCTTCATCATCATTTCATCCTCATCGCGACGTGCAGGTCAACTACAAGCGTAAAATCAAAAGATCTGCACCTGGCGAGCCAAACCCGTCCTGGGATATCCCGGCACTAAAAGCCATACACCATTTCATTTCATTTCATTACCTACACCAAAACGAGAAATTAAAAATCCTCAACATTGGAATTTACTTTTGTTAAAGGAGTCTATCGATTATAATATCGTCACTGATGTAATTGAAAGAAAATGTAACTTGTGTTCTATAATATACTTTAAACATAGAAAAAATAAAACATAGAAGTGCTGCACTGCAGCACAAAAAGATTTTTATTGTCAGGCAAGTAATAGGTAATGCAACAATGGAAATTTAAAAAAAATTACTGTTGAGTCTAATAATTTTCACACCTCTGTAATAGACTTGTTTTCATTTAATGTTAAGTTTTTGTACAATTTAGGACATAAAACACTGATCAGTTCCTAAATGTGGTTTGTTGTTTTGTAGTCTAATAACATCAAGCGTAAGAGACATTCAGTACAAAATAATCTCTGGCAAAGGGTTCAACATAACATTCTAGTGAAAAGAAAATGAGATTAATGGACAATAAAAATGGTGTTAACTTTTCATGCTAATCAGTTTGCCCAGACAACTTTACATAAATGAAATATGTATGTACACACCAGTACTGCTGCAGCAGAGTGGGACTGTCAGCCCAAGAAATCACTGTCACTAACCACATATGAACCACTTTATTTCAACAGACCCATAAGAGTTTCTCAAAGATGGAGGCATCTAGCTTTTATTCTAATCTGTTCAAGTAACAGAGGTAATCTCATTAAAGCAAATCATTGTCCAGATAATTATGGTCACACTGATGATCTAAATTTTTAGTCTTGTCACAGTGCTATTACATAATCAAAATATGATTGCACTCGGCCATACCTGGAACTACAGCTTATTGATCTTCAGTGTTCTATCATCTGGCCCTGTCACCATATACAGTAGCACGCTAGATCAATGACTGCCTAGTCCTAGGTGTTACAGTGGTTCCCTTTGCTGTACCGTTCTTTTTTCAGTCTTGATCAAAAAGTCATTAGCCCCTGATCGATCAACACACATTCCATTCTGAATTCACCCTACTGTTTTTGCATTTGAAGCATTCACAAATTCTTCTCTAAAATTCATCTTCTCCTGTAGGTAAAGTGAGGCTCATATGATGATGGTACTCGGTCCACTGACGTGTCTGCTACTCGTCCCATTGTCGTCTATCAACTGCAATGAAGAAATATTAGCGCCTCATCGCCGATGTGCAATCACATTTTGAATACCTATAATATTAGTGTACACTCTTACTCAAAAACAAATATTGTACCATTATGTGAATAAATATACAGAATGGTTACAACTTAATGAACAAACTCACCACAATTTAAAAAATTTGTATCAAAATGAGCACAATTAATGCAGAAAATGATAAGCTATCCAGATATTTTTCACTGAAGTCAAAGGGAATATTGGAAGATTATACCGTTCAAACCAGGGTTGGATAAGTTACCGTTAAAAAGACAGTTACTTAGCAAAATAGTAACTGGGTTTCAATTACAGTTACATAGCAAATAGGAAAGAAATTGAATGACAGTTGTAGTAACCTCTTATAGTTACAATACAAAAGCAATGAATGTGAATGACTGGTTACTATTATATAGCAGGAATAAACACTACTTGATTGGAACAAAATCAGTGAGGTTAAGCAAGACAGATGAAAATTTCATTGCTTGTGTAGAGTTAGATGTGCTTGTGTCATATCCAACAGTAAGAATAAATAATGGCAGTAAAGGAACTTATATTCTTGATTTGCTAGTATCAAGAAGAACAGCAGCTATTTGTAGTTGATGCACCAAAAATATCTTCCATAAAAAATATCTTCATTAGTAATTTAAACTACCTACTGTCAGTTTCTTTCTTTGTGTTTTTTATTCTCATTACTGTACATATAATTACACTGTCTGGCTCCATGGCTGAATGGTCAGTGTAGTAGCCTTTGGTTCAGAGGACCCCGGGTTCGATTTTCGGTTGGACCAGGCATTTTAACCAGGTTTGCTTAATTTCTCTGGTTCGAGGACTGGGTGTTTGTTTTAACACACATCTTCATTTATATTCAATAAATCACACTATCAACCACCACAGTAACATGCAATACTAAATACTTCCCTCCACATAGTGTCAGAGCCACCAGCAGTGCCAATGCACTATGAGAGACAAGTAGCCAATGCAGTGGCCTCCACGGTATGGACTAGCCATGCGTCTTGGTAGGTGTGCTATTCACCAACTGATGAGCCCAATTTAGCACACTGGGGCGAAACGCTGGCAACGAGGAATGAGTTAGCTGGAAATTTTATAATGTCCAATAACGGACCAACTATATTGGATTCTGCTTAGTCGAGCAGCTCGTCTCCTCACAGCCTAATCTTCCCAGCCCTAACTTTGCAACATTTTTTGTAACACTACTCTTTTGTTGGAAATCACCCAGAACATATTGTGTTGCTTTTCTTTGGATCTTTTCCAGTTCTTGTTTCAAGTAATAGGTGTGGGTCCCATACACTGGAACCATACTCTAATTGGGATCCTACAGAGACTTATACACCCTCTCCTTTACATCCTTACTACAGCTCCTAAATACCCTCAAAACCATTTTTATTTACAACCTCGTTAATACTGTATGATTATCTCAATTAACACCTTTCCTTATATTAACACCTAAGTATTTACAGTGATCTCCATGAGGTACTATCACCACATCAATACAGTAATTAAATCTGAAACAACTTCAGCTCTTAGTGAAATTTACAATCTGACTTTTCATCCTGTTCACCATCATATCATTGTCTACTATCCATTGCACACAACATTGTCGATGCCTTTCTGTAGTTGCTCACAACCTTGTAATTATTTCTGTGTATAGTATAACATCATCAGCAAAAAGCTTTATCTATAAATCCAGTTCCTTACTTGTATCATTTGTTTATAAAAGAAAACATAAATATTCAATAATACTGTTTGCAGATCCCACCTCTCCCTGCCCCCCCCCCCCCCCCCCCCCACCTCTCTCTCCCTTAATCATTATGGGATCAGGCTGTGTAGTTGCACAAATGGAAACACAAGGACTGTACTACCTCCACTTATTACTCTTGCTATCTGCTACCACAGCAGTTCTGAACCTGCTAACTTTTTAGTCCAATTCTTGGGGATGTCAAACAGACCAGTTCATTTCTAGAAACTGAAAGACTGTAACAGTTGATTATAATTGTGCTAGTGGCTAAGAGATTATCAAACTAGCTTTTTGTCCTTAAGAACATGATTTGAGGTAATGGATACATCAGGATGGAAATACCACTATGCAATCATAAATGGACATGTGTCTGAGAAATGGCTCAAAGCAGTGACAGTTTGCAACCTTGGATAAAGACTATAGGTCAACTCATCCTGCCTTATGCATCTTAAGAATAATATAATTCAATGCAGGTATCTTCAGTTGGGTAATGTTCCACAGTTCCTGGTACTTACTATTAGGTAATTTGAGTTATATAAACAGAAATGTAATGACAAGAACATACTTTCCAAACTGATTAGCACTGTTATGCACTTGACTTAAGTTAAACCACATACACCTCAGTGGCAAAGTATTTCCTTTCCATCAGATCATTCAATAAATTCTGATAATCAAGGATTTGACCTCATTTTTGTAACCTTAGTGTGGCGTTGCTTGAGCCATTTCTGTAGGAGCTGAGTTGTAAGTGAGCCTCCTGCTGGAACTTCCTCAAATTCATCGTCATCTGGTGTGTCAGGTCTTGTTGGTGACCTCTTTGTCTTAGGATAGGATTCCTTTGGAGGAGGAGGAACTCTTATGACTCTGGATGTTGAAGGAACATTTGAGACCATCACTTGTTGCCCAGGAGATGTGCTGGTATCACTGTCATCTGAGGAAATGCGTGATGCTGGCTTTTCTAATGTGATATCAGTGGGTGACTGTGAAGGAGTTTTAGGACTACTATGAGGCCAGTTCTGAGCTGTGTGCATGACATACCCAGGATCCATGGGAGATGAAGGGGAGTCCCTCGTGTCTCGCTTATCACGAGAGCTACTGACTAAATTGGCATCTCGACTATCAAATCTCCAATGTCCTTCTTTGTCTGTAGGAGTTGTAATAGAGAGTTTACTCTCTGGGGATTTTCTTGTTCCATCTTTCTCCGAATCTGGGCTTGGAGTTACTCTCATTTTCTGCTTTGGACTTTCACCAAATAGATATCTCTCCCTTTCTACCTGAGGCATATTGCTTATATCTTCACAGAAGTCATATGAGCTTAGAACAGAAGACGGACGTGCTCTGTCAGACTTATCATCTCTTTCTCTCTGGTTGTTATCAAGTTTGTACCCTCCTAGTAGGTATTGTTCCCGCTCTCTAATGGACATGTAGGAAACCTCCTGTGGAGTTTGTCTTGCACTGTCGTCTCCAACTTCTATATTCTGAATTGTAGTGTAAGTTTTCACTTCAGTTGGAGATGTGGAGACTTGTGCATACTGATCTGCCATTCTTCTCTTCGTTTTCTCTTTTATATATGCAAGATATTCTTCTCTTTCAGTTGGAGACATTATAACCACTTCACGAGCAAAATCTCTTTGATTATCTCGATCATCTTCTGGAAGTTTCCTTGCAATTTCCATGCTGGATAATGGAGGTTTCTCTGTACTTCTTCTTTTTTGAATCTCACGTTCCTCATCACCTAGAGGAGCCATTGGTAGCATTTCAGTTTTTCGTGGTGGTGATGATTTCCCTCTAAAACTGCTTTGTTTTACTTTCAGAAAAGTGACATCAGGAACTTTTAAGATATCATCTGTTTCGTCCTCTTCAGGAATGCTGCTACCAGGTAACACGCCATTTCGTTTACTTATTTTATGTGACCTTTGATTAATTTCATCCATCTGCAAGTATTCTTGTGGTTCTTCAAAAATTGTATCTTGTGTTGTTGACCTAGGTTTCCGATTTTGATCTGTAACTGAAAGATCTGGAGGAGGATTTAGGATATCCGATGGGAATGTAACATGTAAGGGTTCACTTTCAATTTTTTTACCTTTAAGTGATGACTTTAACTGTCCAACAACTTTATCATGTTTGTCATCTTGTCCCGGTTTCCCTGCACTTCCATTTGCAATATGTCCGTTAAGTTTGTGAGATAGCAGATCCATAGCACCATACCCAACTTTGCCATTGTCAATCTGAGTCATTTTATCTTTCCCTGGTTTTTTCTTCAGCTGTTCAAGTCGGTCTTCCTTTCTTCTTTTTCCACTCAAGAGCAAATCTGCTAAAAAGAGAAGTCCTGTGAGCAGAGAAAGAACACCTAGAACAGCTCCATTGTCAACCAAGTCCTCTGGAACCATGTCTAAAGATGCCAGCTCTAAACTTCCAACTGCAATAAACAGAAGTGCTCCAAATCCCAACAGGAATCCTTCCTAGAACAGAGAAAACAATGAATGATAATTGCCTTAATACAAGAGAAGTAAAGAAAGGCAAAAATGTATTTGATAGGATACAGGTGTTTTGAAGGTAAGGAAGAATGTCTTTCCTTGACTATCTATGTAGTGTAATTGGACAGGCACAGACTTTTTCTTCTCATAGCTGTTGGATCAGATCCCTTCAGCATTTCATAAAAAGAAATCTATCACAACTGAATGAAGGTTTAATGCATATCTTTATAATTAAGACTTGGATCACCATGATGGCATATTTTAACCTGGTCTCTATTTAGAAATTTAAATTAAACACATTTATAGCTCTTGGGAACATGATGACACAGTTTTTATTGGTCATACAAATGCATATTTTACTATATTTTATCATTAAGTCATACTTGACCAAAGAAATGGTATAAGAGTGTATTTTTGGTCATGTTATAATTGTTTCCATAGTTCTCCAAGCATTACATGTTGTGTGCTGATAACGCCAAGTGATTTTGTTTATATTGGTTAATTTTGGATTTCCTTTCCTTAGAATAGTTTCCGTTATAGATATACTAAGTTTGAAGGTAACAGGTTCATGAGTTCTGTAAGGTATCAAAATATAGAGCAGAAATAACTCTGGAATGTTAAACACACAAAAACACAACTCTAGAAGCTATTAAAAAATGTATTTCACAGTTTGAAAGAGCAATATCTTGTAGACACTTTAGGTTAGGTTCTGACAGAAAAAAAAAAAAAAGAACATTTTGTTATGGGTCACCAGTTTCAGAAGAATGAGCTCAACTTTAAAATTAGGCTGCCTTGTAGGCCCTGTAGCTTTCAAACACTTGAGAACATCCGCACAGTGAGACAAGCCATTATGCAATCTCCGCAGTGTTCGGTCCATAGGCATGCAGTTGCTGTGGGACTATTTGATTGCACCGTAAGGAGAATGTTAAACACAGAGATGAAGTTCCAACCTTACAAATGCGCAGGAAGTGAATGTGACTGTGCCAACCCCAGAACATTTTGTAAGATTATGCTGAAGGTTATTCTAGCTGATGCCAGTCTACTGTCAAGTGACGAAGCTCACTTTTATTTGTTGGCTACATTAATAAACAAAGTTTTTACATCAGGCCGAAACCAACCCTTGACAGCTCCATCAGCGACCTCTCCAGAATGAACGTGTTACTCTATGATTATGGTGCACTGTCACTGAGTTTGGAATTATAGGCCCATACTTTTCTGAAGAGGAGAAAAGAACTGTGTCAGTAACTTCTGATCATTACATGCAGATGCTACATAACTTCCTGCAGTCAAAACTCAACGAAGTAGGGAATCCTGCTGTGTGGTTCTAACAGGATGATGCCACTGTTTACACAACTGGGTCATCAATGAACCTCCTAAAGGATATGTTTCCAGAGTTCCTAATCTTGTTACGAGGTGACATTCTGACACCAGATCATTCATCCCAATCTCGCAACTTGCAATTTCTTTCTCTGACAATATCTGAAGGCTCAAGTCTACCACATAAGCTGCAAACACTACTGAGCTGAAAGCTGCCATCCATCAAGGAACTGAGGCAATATCAGCAGACATGACCTGGGGAGTAATGCGGAACTTCAGGGAGAAACTTCTGACTTGCATAGAAAAGGATGGTCGGTATTTGGAGGACATCATTTTCAAAACTAAGTGATGGCATAGGTTTATGTGTAGATGAATCAAATGGCAAGCACTGCTCTTTCAGACTGTGAAATTAATTTTTGTACAGCTTCTACTGTTATTTACATTTAACATTCAGGAGCTATTTCTGTTAGGAAAGTGATTTCTTTGCTGTTGGTCTTCTGAAAATTTGTGGAAATATTTCATTTCTTCTGCAATATATTTCCAAGTTTTCTTCATCATATTTTGGTATTTTGTAGGACATGCATATTTCCAGAGTGTTTAGATTAAGAAATCTGAGCCATCATCATCATCATCATCATCATCATCATCATCATCATCATCATCATCTTCATCATAATTTTGTCCTTACAGTATAATAGCAGTTAATTTTTCTGTTGTGTGGTGGCTTTTGCAGGTTGTGAAGAAGATTGTTCCATGCAGGAATGGACAGAAGGAACAGTGTTCTTAAATCCAGGTTTTCTTCATCAATTACAACTCATTATTCTTTATTCTCCTGGGAATATCAGTTGATTTTTGAGAATTGCAAGAACTGAAGGAATATGACCTGTTTTCCCTCTGCGTTATATACAGGTAAGTCACTAATAACTTGCATCCGGGAGATAGTGGGTTCGAATCCCACCGTTGGCAGCCCTGAAGATGGTTTTCCGTGGTTTCCCATTTTTACACCAGACAAATGCTGGGTGTCTTCTAGTGTAGGGCCAATTTCCTTCAAATTCTCTTATTTCTCTGAACCATTTGCATCCTGTTGTGGTATTTTTTTGTGTTGATATTATACTGTACCAGTTGTTCAGAAGTCACGAATTCTGCATTCTATGTGCCTAAAGATTCCCAGTCTCTTTTTATGTATAGTATCAGTAATGGGTTCCTACTCTTTATACACAACTTCATTAGATACTATCTGCCACTGTCCACCTTCCTGGTTATTTGTTGATGCAGGTTCTTCCAATTATAGTATCAGTAATTGGTTTCTACTCTTTATACACAACTTCATTAGATACTATCTGCCACTGTCCACCTTCCTGGTTATTTGTTGATGCAGGTTCCTCCAATTTTTCTTTTGGTCTGGAGTCTGTCTGTCTTTGATTGATTGTTCAGGTGAAAGAGGGTCTCTGCTACATATGTTGCTTCTGGTTTTAGTTTTGTGTGTATCGATAGGATTTTTTTTTTTTTTTTGTGTGTGTGTAGATGTCCCAGGTTAATTCTTGTGCTTTAGGTAGCTTGTTTATTCTTATTTAGATTGAGGATTTTCATTTAGGTTGTTTGTTATTACTTCTCCTAGCTATTTAAATTGGGTGACACTTTTGACTTTATTACCATTTAGGCTTATTTCTTTTATTGATACTGGTTTTTGGAACATAATTTCTGTCTTTTCGAGTGATTTTCTAAGACCAATTTCAGTTGCAATGTTTTGAAGTTCTGATAACTTATCTATGTTTTAGCTTTGTTTAAATCAGTTTCTAGTAATACCAAGTCATCAGCGAAACCAAGTCACACTGTTTTGATTTTCCTGCCTATTTTTACTTTTGGAGGGCATTTCTTAAACAATTCCCCCATTACCATTTCTAGAGTGCAGTTCAACAGTAGGGGTGAGAGTCCATCACCCTGGCGTAGTCTTGTTTTGATCTTGAATGGTGCGGATAGCTCACCCCTGAACTTCACTTTTGACTTGGTGTTTGTGAGAATCAATTTTAATTTGGGGTGTAGTTCGAGGTGTCTTAGATTGTTTAGTACAGATTCCCTGTGGATGCAATCGTAGCTTCTTCGAAGTCAATGTTATCACCATGTTCCTTCTCCTGTTCTAATCCGTTATTAGCTTGAGACTCACGATCTGGTTAGTACAGCTCCTCCAGGATCTGAAACCTCCCTGGTATTCTCCTAGTTCCTTCTCAAGTTGTGGCCTGATTCCATTAAGGTTTTTGTATGTAATGTCTAGGATTGAGATTACCCTGTAGTTGTTAGGACCTGCTTTGGCAGATTTTTTGTGTAGTGGATGGATGGTGGCTGTTGTCCAGTGTTCTGACAAGCTGTTCATGAAGGGCAATTTTTGCTGATCTTCCTGCATATTTCCAGATCTTGCCAAAGGCCTGATCTTCTCCTGGCACTTTGTCATTTTTCATCTCACCCAGTGATTGGTAAACTTCTTTTATTTGTGGGGGTTGGGGCTTGATGTTTTCTGATGGTGTTGTTAAGGGAGAGTTGGTGTCCAAGTTAAGGAGTTCCTCGCAATTTTCTCACATTATTGGTTATAGAAATTTTGAGCGTAGCACTAACTTGCTACTCCCTTCTGTTGTACCTATTCCAGAAAGTTATGATGTAGAATTATTTTTGAATAAGGTATGTCTCTTGGCTGACTGATTAGTGTCTAGGCTTTTAGTTCAGAGGATTCCAGGTTTGATTCCCACTTGGGTTGGGATTTTAACAGCGTCTGGTTAATTTTTCTATTACAAGATATTAGAATCATTCTGTATTGACGGTTTTCATTTTACAAAGGAAACATTTTTATGTATCCCTCTATTCAATACATACAATACATACGTATCATGTATTGAACAGGAGGAGACTTTTTTTTTTAAATTCCTTTGTAAAGTGGTTAATTCCTCCCCTTCTTATACACACAACACACGACACTACCAAACACCACAGAAACATGGAATACTGAATACATCCCTCTACATATGGTTGGTATCTAGTAGTTTCATGTATGGTCTAATATTTTTTGCTGCTGAGTACTGTGCCCTGGTTTGATTAAACAGACCACATATACAACTCAACAATACCTTGAGAATAATTCCAGACACTATAAAGTCAACACCAGCCCAGCGGTTTCCTGTTCTTAGCCACATCGCTCCTCCATATCTTCGCAGACTTAACGCTCTGGTCAGAGAATACCAAACGATAAAAGGAAATCAACAGCTACGAATCCATACTGATATAGCTAACCTACAGGCTAGTAGGCTCAAATCAAGGAATCCACCCTTATGCACAGCTCAGAGACTAACAGGTGAGAACTTCAAACTCCTGAACCAATGGACCCTGAACTGGAACTCAACTTCTGCTTCAGAATTCCATGCTATGCCATCTGTAAAAGTGGAGATCCTGGATTCGGTCTACCCAGAAGAATGTGGACTAGGCTGGCCATAGTGTTTGCTCTGATGCTCTTTAAGTGGAGGAAGTTAGCATCTCCTACGTGTGATTGTGGTGCCAAGAGACAGACTATCACTCACATTGTACATGAGTGTTCTTTGAGAGAGTAGAGGATGGTTGTCCAGTTGTACTTCCTCTTAAAACAATAATCATCACCACTATCACCTTTGAGAGAGTACCGGTACCATGGCAACCTCAAGTATTTTGCAGCAGAGTATCTAAGGAGCTTGAACATGGATTTGTGAATTGTGTAAATATGTATTTATCCATGTTATTCTTGGATAATTAATATTGATTAATTGTATGCCATACAGTTAATATCAGTACCATTAATAAGTTCTTTGTATGTAACAAAAAATTGTCAGGTGGAGCAATAATCACATCTCTGAACTTGTTAAAACCCATGCCCGGATAGACCCTACTCGCCTGTCTCTGTATCGTCTAGTGCACGTAGACTCACCAGATTTTGACTGGTTTGCACTGGCATTCTGCTCACCACAAGGGTAGATGATTCCTGAACTACAAGGAGAGGAGAGTGAGCACAAGGGTTGAAGAGTGTACTCATCAACTCATTGCATATGGAGATATGTTCCAACTGATGAAATTATTATTGGGTTGATGGTATTATTTTGGGTTGGCAACAATGTGGTGTGAAGGGATTGCTTATCATTATTCTGTTGTTTTAACTGAGTTTGGAGTTTGTGTGTTGTGAAACACAGGTTTTCTTGATTGTGAACGTATTATTTGTGTAAATTTCAGACAAACCGATATGGAATGTCAAGTTGAGAAAAGTGAGTATTTCTGACACATTTTACTCTTTGAGTTTAACTGAGGATCCAGTGCAGCAGGAGCTGCGAGAACAATCTGTGAAGTGTACGGGAATGAAGCAATTGCTGAAAGAACAGCACAAAAATAGTCTTCCCGCTTTCAAGCAGGACAGTTTGACTTGTCTGATGATCCACGTTCTGGAAGACCTTCAGATTTTGAGGAAAGTCACTTGAGCGAGTTGCTTCATGAAAATCTTCGTCAAACGACGCGAAGATTGCATTCGATGGGGAAGGTACAGAAATTGGGTATTTGGCTACCACACGTGCTACGTGACAGTAACAAAAATCAATGAGTAAACATCTGTTCGTCATTGCTTGCCCAGCACCGGTTGGTTTGTGATAGGCACGAAGGATTCCTTTCGAACATTGTCACTGGTGACAAGAAATGGTGCCTATACGAGGACGGTTTGAAAAGTTCTTGGAATCACTGCTAGATGTCAGTGCTAGAGCAACGAGGTTCCCACACAATAATCACACATCCTTTGTGAGTGAACACGTGGCGCGTCAGTGCTCTAGCAGCAGGAGTGTTGTAGTGATGACTCTTTGTTGTTGTTCCCGCGTAGTGATTTGTGACAATGGAAAAAACTGAGATTCGAGCAGTGATTAAATACTTTGTAAAGAAAGTTGTGAAAGCAAAGGAAATTCATGCCGACTTTCAGAACACACTGGGGGACTCTGCTCCTTCATTTTCAACTGTTGCCAAGTGGACCAGCGAGTTTAAATTTGGTCGGGAGAGCTTGGATGATGATCCGCGTAGTGGACGGCCAAAAAATGTTACGACCCCAGAATTTATTGCAAAAGTGCATAAAATGGTCATGGAGGATCGTCGACTGAAAGTGCGGGAGATTGCTGAATCTGTAGGGATGTCTTCTGGATGGGTATATTATATTTTAACCGAAGAATTGGGTATGAAAAAATTATCCGCAAGATGGGTGCCGCGGCTCTTGACATTGGACAATAAACGCACCAGATTGGAAATGTCGGAACAAAGTCTGGCCCGTTTTTAGTGCAGCCAACAAGATTTTTTGCGCCAGTTTGTGACTACAGATGAAACTTGGGCCCACTTCTATACCCCAGAGACAAAACAGCAGTCAAAGCAGTGGAAACATGCTGATTCACCACCATCAAAGAAAGCAAAGGCAGTGCGTTCGGCCAGAAAGGTCATGGCCTCAGTTTTCTGGGATGCAAAAGGCATTCTGCTGATAGATTATCTTCCTACTGGCGAAACAATTACGGGGTAATACTATGCAAACCTCCTAGACCAACTACAGGAAAAGATACGCGAAACAAGGCCTGGTTTGGCAAGGAAAAAGGTCATCTTTCATCAGGACAATGCTCCGTCGCACACAAGTGTTATTGCCATGGCAAAACTTCATGAACTGGGGTACGAATTGTTGCCACATCCATCTTATTCACCTGATTTGGCACCATCAGACTTTCATCTATTCCCCAAGCTGAAAATTTTCCTCGGTGGACGGAGATTTTCTACAAGGGAAGAACTGACAGCCGAATTGGAGAGGTATTTTGCAGGCCTGGAGTAATCTCATTTTCGAGACGGGATCAAGGCATTGGAACATCGCTGGACCAAATGCATTAGTCTACAGGGAGACTATGTTGAAAAATAAAAGCAGTTCCACCGAGGTAACATACTTAATTCTAGTACATTCGGAGAACTTTTCAAAGCACCTACGTATGTCAACATGAAGAAGAGGAAAGAGTGGCTCAGCCCATCGAATAAAAGCAACTCCCTGTGCCAAGGATAATGCCTGTCCACAGAAAATCATGTTGTGTTTGGTGGAACAAAGATGGCATTCTTCACCATGAACTTCTTCCAAAAAACATAAAAATTACCTCTGCTGTGTATAGTGACCAGCTAAGACAGCTTGCCGTTGCTATTGACAACAAAAGACAAAGACAACAACCAGTCTTATTGCTCCATGATAACGCTCGTTCGCATACAGCACAATTGACCAAAGGTGTGATTCTGAACTTGGCTCAGAACCTCTTCCTCATCTTCTGTATTGCCCTGACCTTGCCCCTTCAGATTTCCATATTTTCTGCTCTCTTTCTAACCACATTCAGGGGCAAGTGTTTCCTGATGAAACTTCTCTTGACCAATGGCTAACAGATTTCTTCCAATCAAAACCAAAACAGTTCTACAGGCGAGGGATTCAACTGCTACCTGAACGTTGGCAGAAGGTCATAGAGAGTGGAGGTGAATACATCATTGAGTGATTGTGATTTACAGTGCATGACAGTGACAGTAAAATAAAATATAATATAAAATATAAGAACCGCACAAACTTATGTGTCGACCCAATATTATTATTTTTTTATAATCTGCTTTATGTCGCACCAACACAGATAGGTTTTGTGGCGATGATGGGATAGGAAAGGGCTAAGAGTGGGAAGGAAGTGACTGTGGCCTTAACTAGGGTACAGCCACCCAGCATTTGCTGTGTGTGAAAATGGGAAACCATCTTCAGGTTTGCCAACAGTGGGGTTCGAACCCACTATCCAGCATTTGCTGTGTGTGAAAATGGGAAACCATGGAAAATCACCTTCAGGGTTGCCAACAATGGGGTTTGAACTCACTATCTCCTGAATGCAAACCAAACCACACACCTCTTGCTTAGTGTAATAATAATAATAATAATAATTAAAAGAATTCTAGATTGTAAGATTTTGCTGTAAAAATGATTCTGTAGTGTGACAGTAAATCAACTGACACGTCTCTTCCATTTGGGCAGTCTAAAATACTTCACAGCCGACTTCACCAGATTCAATCTCATAACACTGAGCACAGGAGGCAAGCATTTAATGACCCACTCAACTGATATACTGGTAATCAAAACTTTTTGCTACACTGTTTCTTTTAATGTTACTTACCATCCTTCTAGCTCCAGCCAGTTCTCCAGATAGATATCCAATAAGAAGAGCTGTTGTAATGAGCACATAGCTGCCATATGTAATGTCAGCATAACTGGAACCATTAGCCTCCCATGTGATGTATCGAAATAGAGGCCATCTATAGTTCTGTTTCTCCTGTCTGAGGGATAAGCGTCGACCCTCATCGTCTGAAACTCGTTTGTAGATTATGCATGTCACACTCAGCACCTGGAAGTAGAAATGATGATATTGAGAAACCATATTCATGAAAGGAATAACACGCTTTAAGTCTTTTGTACAGTGGGAGCATTTGAACTATGAGCCAGCAGCGCTGTGTTTTTCCTATTGGTGGCACGACAGCCAAATTCAGTACTTGGAAAATGTGCCTACAAGTAGTTTACATCAATATTGTAAAGAAGAAGAATATCACAACTGTACAAAAGAACAAGAAGTAGCTAACTATAAATTGTAAAAAGTCAAATACTTTGTAACTTCTGTAAAAACTTGAAATATCAATGAAGCACTTAGCCAAGAGGTCAAGAATGCCCTTCTACATCTCCTTCACCATGTCAAATCACCCTACCCATCATCCTCCTCCATCAAACCTCCCAAATCCGCCTAATCTCCTGGCCACCTTCTAGATGGCCCACCTCAGCCCCTCAGAGACGGGAATGAAAACTTTTGCTCACTCGCGAGATGCACACACATCTATCTCGACCTTGTCTGGCTCCATGGCTAAATGGTTAGCATGCTGGCCTTTGGTCATAGGGGTACCGGGTTCGATTCCCGGCAGGGTCGGGAATTTTAACCATAATTGGTTAGCTTCGCTGGCACGGGAGCTGGGTATATGTGTAGTCTTCATCATCATTTCATCATCATCATGACGCGCAGGTCGCCTACGGGAGTCAAATCGAAAGACCTGCATCTGGCGAGCCGAACTTGTCCTCGGACACTACCGGCACTAAAAGTCGAAACTTGATACTACAGCGTGCGACATCACAGCTGTCCTAGTAACAAACGGAAAGAATGTCACATTCAAAGATCAAAAACTTCTTCTTCTTCTTATATCGCTTTTCCCATACTTATGGGGTCGCGGGTGCGAACTGTGTCGCACATGTGGATTTGGTCCAGTTTTACGGCCGGATGCCCTTCCTGACGCCAATCCTATATGGAGGGATGTAATCACTATTGCGTGTTTCTGTGGTGGTTGGTAGTGTAGTTTGGTGTGTGAATATGAAGAGAAAAGTGTTGGGACAAACACAAATACCCAGTCCCCGAGCCAGAAGAATTAATCAGACGCGCTTAAAATCCCCGACCCGGCCGAGAATCGAACCCTCGACCCTCTGACCGAACGCCTCGACGCTGATCATTCATCCAAGGAGTCGGACGTTGAAAGATCAAAAACGTTTGGAAGAAATAGTTTATTTAGAAAATTATGTGAATAATGGCAATCATAAATGGTAGTGTAATTCTCAGTTCTGTAAGTCTGCTGTATTTCTGCACGTTGTCATGCTATAAGCGAAATATACTGTATCAATGTTTATAGTTCGTAATACACCTGAGTGATATATTTTGGAAGAAATAATTTCTGAAATACTATTAACATTTTAAAGTAAGTCAAAAGTCGATAATACGTTTCAGTTATGTACTTCCAGTGGGAAGTATTGAGATATGCTATATTCTAATCGGATACTGCTGAATTGTAATCAAATGAGTCCCGTTTTGTCCCTTCTTTTAGTCAAGAAAATCTTGAAATGGTGTTTCGGTTTTGATAATCTGGTCACCCTTCCCGCAGTATTCTTTAGGAACCATCTACAGTATGTAGCTAATGAGGAATTCGTAACTAACATGGTCTATGTATGAAAAAATCAAATAACTCGATTGCAGTTATAATATTTCAATACCGTAGGCTATAAAATATATTAATCCAAAACAATTACGTTTAAGGATATCATCTTAAACTGTAAATGCTCCATTTTTCTCTCTTTTAAATAGCAGATCATAAAATAATTTAATTATTTTGTAAGCTTTGTCAGTCTAGGCGATCTCCAGTTATGAGGAATAGTATAAGCAAATAGCATATTAAGCTATTTGGTATAAGCAATGGATTAAAAATAAAATTAATGAATAATTATGCTCTGATTTACAGGAATCGAACAAAAGAATCGATTACCCATTCTCACAAACGCGCAAGTCATCTGTACGGCGTCAGCTCGAAAGACCTCTCCGGAGGCCACGCGCCATTATAATAGACAGAATAATTCAAGAATCCGAATTAGACAAACTTATTCTACTAGCTGGAGGCCGTCGACCTCGATGTTAGGTCTCTGAAAACAAGGATCATCAAAAAATAATTTCTGGGTGGATATTCTGACCATTGCGCTAGATCGGTCCACCGCCGAGGAAAGTATAGTTCATCTTTTCAATATAACATTCACATTTGACTCTATACTTTCAAATGTTAGAGAATTCTAAAGTCAGGGTAAAAGTGTTCCAGGAAGAATGAAAAAACGCACGGCTAATGGAAATAAATGACTTATTTTACCGAGGAAGCACTGAATGGCAACAAGTGGATTTTTTTTTTTTTTTGTTTACAATTTTGCTTTACATCGCACCGACACAGGTCTTACAACAGTAATGATGCAATAGGAAAGGGCTGGCAGTGGGACGATTCAGCCCCCAACATTTGCCTGGTGTAAAAATCGGAAACCACGGAAAAAAATCTTCGGTAAGTAACTTAACTAACTAAAATCTAAGTATGGCTACACAGAAAAAATTGCAGAACCCTATGTTTAAGTCAGTCATCTCCGTACAGGCCATGAAGACCCTTGGAGGGGTGGAAGGTAAAGGATTCCACTATTCGTAAGCTCAGCACGTCGGGGGTAGAGTAGTTAGCTCTACGCCCGGCCACTTTTGATGCCAGGAATTAACCTGGTATTAATTTTTGGTGTAGGCTGAATAAACTGCAGAGCCATGCGCACTTCCAGAAGTGGAAATCTCGTTTCTTAAATTTTTCGACCTCCTGGCCAGGAATCGAGCCCTTGTCCTTCTGGATGAACCGAGCACGTCTGTACGCCTCGGCTAGGCAGCCCCTAAAACCCCACGTTTGGAGCGTATTCATCGGTGGAAGCGAACATGACTGTACATGTATTGCCAATAGCAAAAATAGGGAGAGTAGCAGGAGAAATTTGTTTTGAAAAGAAGAGTAAGGAAAAATATGTCAACAAGGAGAGATCTGATATTAGCCTACAAATTGGGTACAAGGGCTGGAACGGGATCCACTCAGCCTAGGGAGGTCAACTGAATAGAGGGAAGTTCGATTCCCATCTCGGCC